>NW_005842234.1:1371755-1372212 GCF_000455745.1 Alligator sinensis
CGCGTGTGTTAGGCAGTAAAAGCGGGTCCTGTGCACAGACGCTGTCGCCGTGCTCTCGGCGGAGTTACCGGGCAGGGAGGGACACCCTGTCAGGCCGCTGCCCTCACTCAAAACTCCCACTCCTGTCTCCTGCCGTAGTTCACGCCTCAACTCCCACGGATGAGCACGGGCACCAGGAGAAGCGCCGGATCGGTTGGGCTAATAGAAGCGATCGCATCTACACACACATCTGCCCGAAGAACCTGCCTGCCTCTGTCCTACCCCCCCCAGCCCGGCGCAGCACCGCCGCACACGCAGCCCTCCGCCCCTTCCGAGGAGCAGGGGACAAGGCCAAGCTCTGCTTCTCCTGGAGGACGCGAGGTCCGGCTCTGTCCTGCGCTTGTCCTTCAAGGCGGCGGCGGCGGGAAGTCTTCCAAGGGGCAGGCGCTGCGGCTCCGCGAGGCGGCCTGCAGGGGTG
>NW_005842234.1:1373050-1387980 GCF_000455745.1 Alligator sinensis
GCAGCGGGGCTGCCTCCCCCCGGCCCCACACTGCTGGCGCCTGGGGACGGGGCGAAGGGAATCAAAAGTCCCGCGAGCGGGGTATCTTGTATTAGATATTTGCAAATCAAATTATTGATTCGATTTGTCCTAGGGTTTATTTAACGGCTGGAAGGGACGTGGAGGGACCAAGCGGGGCTCTTCACCCCCTTTGCCCCCCAGTATTCCCACTGATCCTTCTGTGTATCCACTGGGTCCTTATTCCTTCCACTGACCCCCGGCCGCTGCAGCCCGGCAGCGGGGCGTGAGAAGCACGTGGCCCTGGGGCCCGGCCCGGCCGGGGGCGCCGCGTGTGGGGATCTCGGACTACACCCGGGCAGGGAGAAAGTTTTGTGTGCGCTCCCCACGCCGAGCCCCGGAGCGGCTTGCCCCCCAGCCCTCCTGCCCGTGTGCTGGGAGGGGGTCTCTGCCCCACTCTCCTCTCGCTCTCGGCCCCTGCTGCCTCTCCTGGGGCTTGACCCTCACACTCTCTCTCTCCCCTGTGGATCCCGGGCCTTGAAGCAGACTCCCACCCCACGGGGACCCTTGTGTAGCACTTGCTCAGCTGATGTGGGCTTTTGGGAGGGCAAGTTTTCATCCCTGAGCAAATCCTGATTCCCTCCTCGTGTCTGCAGATCAGACTGCAACTCCGTGGACTGAGAGTGTAGGGGTACACATTGGAGGAGACTAGATAGGTGAAGGTTGTACCAGCATCAATTAGATATAGACTATGTGAGGAAAAGTCTAGATGCATATAAAGGAAATCTCCATTATAGATATGGATGGATGGATAGATAGACAGAACTGTGGATATTTGCTATCTAGGTATGAATTATGCTGTGTGTGTCTGTGTATGTGTGTGTATGTATGTATATGTGTGTGTGTGTATATATATGTGTGTGTGTGTGTATATATTAAAAACAAACTATGAGAGAGAATTTAGTTCAAGACCATGTGGGTCTACATTTGACACAAACCATATAAATATATATAGCCTCTCTGGGTATTTGCTACATGGACATCAACTGAGCTGTGTAGAGCTATTTTAGATGAAGACAATGTGGAGATACAGTAGACACAGACTGTGGTTATACATTAGAGATTAGATCAGTGATTTTTAACCTGTAGTCCATATACCCCCCCAGCCCCCTGGGGGATTTGCGGATTATGTCTAAGGAGTCCGCAAAAGGTGACTATGATCAGTGCAATATATGTGAATACCCACACTTACAATTCAGAAGGGTCTGCACCTCCATTTGACATTTTCAAAGGGATCCACACCTTCATTCCAAAGTTTTTAGGGGTTGGCAAATGAAAAAAAAAGTTGAAAACCATTGGACTAGATAAACATGTTAGATATGGACTAATATATATATACATATATAATGCCATATATACATATGGCATTATATACATATGCCATATGTATATAAATTAGACTACGGTACGTAGATATAAACTATGAAATGTATTTTAGAGAGTGATTATATGGATCTAGTTGAGATCCAGACTGTAGGTATGCACTAGATGTAGATGATGTGGATATATATTTTCTAGAACTGAATGAGCTATAGGCTCTACATGGCTCTGCATTATATCTGGGTTACTTAGATACAGACAAGACAGATATATGTGAGATGCAGACAACATGGGTATAACACTGCGGGCACAGTGACACCTGACACCTCACATGCACAGTGTGTACCTGCCCCCCTACCCTGCCAGCTCAGAACCAGAGCTGCCCTGCTCCACAGCAGGGAGTGTCTGACCACTCCTGGATGTTACAAGCTGGCATGACCCAGGGCCAAGGTAGGTCTAGGAGTGGACAGACAGGGTAGGTACCTGCCAGCCCCACTGCGTTCATAAGTGGCAGAGGGCAGGGCAATGATGGGATCACTCCATGACCCTGCCCTGGCTTCTCCAGTAGAAAGCAGCCAAATCCTCCTCTTGCAGGTTTTAATTGGGCACAGATTATGCCCAGAGCCAGGCTCAGGGGCTGAGGTAGCAGAGAGAGCTGGCTAGGGTGGCTGCAGTTCTGAGCTTGCTGGAGCTGAACCTGACACTGGGCCTAGGACAGGTGGGGTCCTGCAGGAGGCTCAGTGTCCTCCTGGTCCTCATTGGCTTCTGTGACACTGCTGGGCATGACTCTCCCTCTACCTTTTGCTGGGTGTGGTAGGATGCCCATAAGGCAGCTTGCAGTCTGCATCTGCTTACGTACCTGTATGCCCAGGCCTCCCTTACCACTCACACCCCAGTCAGCTAGGGGCCCCAGCAGGAGCAGCAGTCCTCCACTCTGCCTCTCCTTCCTCTGGGCTCCTCTAAACCATGGTTCCTTGCTCCTGCTACTGATAGCCCACTCCTATCAGCACACACAAGCTTTCCCTTCCTGGCCTTGAGAGCCTTGGTAGGGACCTGACTTCAGATCTAAGCAGTACCCAAAAAGGGTGGAGTGAGCCCTGCAGAACAGCTCTGCACTTGCAGAGCAAAGACTGAGCCCTTAACCAGCCTCGAGAATCTATCCAAATAATCACAGAGGAGACAGCTGGCACAGAATTTGGCCCACAAAGTGGAAAAAGTCTAGGATTATAGGGTGGGATTTTTAAAATGGCCTGTTTTCTCCCAGTGAAAATAAGTGGTGAAAATTCCCCTTTGCTTCAGTGAGAGCACAATCAGAGCAAAGTGAAGTTCTTTGAGAACCCTCACCACTTCCTGTAGATAAGCTTTCTAACACAGCGTTTTCCTGTTGTAGGATTGGTACTTCACTAAATCCAGTCGAGAAATACTCTGGGGTTTCCATCATATCTATTAAGAGTTTCTAACAGCATACAGATCTTATTTTCAAGAGCACTTATTTATTTTTTTTACCATAACTCATCATGCATTACTACATTTTTCAGTCTCTTAATTTTCATTCATGTCTCCCTCCCACTGATTGCCTATTTAGGATCTATTTACTTCAGCTGACCAGGTGGTAAGAGTTTACCTTTTGCAGAAACAAACCTCTAGGTTCATTTCTATTACCTGTTCTGTCTGTCTTGTTGTCCACAGTTTCATCCAGTTCATCTTCCATTTTCATGAGTTTGCTGTCTGTTCTATCACTCATATAATTAACAAAAAAGTAGATAAGACAGGGTAGATAAGATAGGGCAGTAATACCTTTCACATCTGTAATAGCATATGCCAGGTTTGAAGCTTAGAATAGAGTATTTCACCATGCTGGATCTTTTTGGAGAAGCCTATCAAGCTTTGAGCTTCTCTCTCAATACTGAGAAGACTAAAGTGCTCTATCAGTTTGCTCCAGGCCATGAATGTGACTACCTCCCTAAATTACCATCAAGGGAAAAGCCCTGGAGGTAGTCCAGTATTTTCCCTACCTTGGAGTAACCACTTCTCTCAGAGAGTAATCATTGAGGAGGAGATCCAGTACAGGATCTGCTGCACAAGTGCCTGCTTTGGGAAGTTGCTTCTGCAGGTATTTGGTTATCGCAATCTCCAGAAAGACACCAAGATCCAGGTTTACAATGCAATCATCATCATCCTCTCCCTCTTCTACGGATGTGAAATGTGGGTGACCTACCATAGTTATTTCAAGAGCCTGGGGAGGTCTCTCTTATGATGCCTCTGAAAAATCCTCCACATCAAATGGGAAGATTGCCACAAAAATGTCAGTATCCTTGCTGAAGCCAATGCTACCAGAATTGAATTAGTGAACCTCAGTCACCAACTTCACTGAACTGGACAGTGTGTGAAGTAACCTGACTTCTGACTTTTAAATAAAGTGCTTAGTAATGGTCTGAGATCTCATGGTGGCCAGAGGAAATGCTGCAAGGAGATACTGAAGGTTACCCCAAGAAAATGGATGCTGATATCAGGAGCTGGCTGCCAACCAACTCCAATGGCTCTGCAACCTCAACAGTGTGACAGCCCATTCTGAGGTAAGCGTCTTGCCCTCAAAGCAGAGAAGAGAGGGTGGAGGAAGGAAAAGGAGAGAAATCCCAGGCTACAGCCTGCTCTCCCCTGCAGGGAGAGGGTTTGTGGCTCAAGAATTGGATTCTTAAGATAACTCAAGACCTATCAATGAGCTGTGGTAGAGATCAACCTCAAATTGAGGGACTGTGGCTCTGGAAGACCTGAGTTCAAAAACCTCCTTTCAGACTTGTGCCCGCTGCTGCATCCATTTGACTCGCCTGTATGTGGGTACCTGGTCATGCAGGCTGGGAAGTCAAAGATGGGTGGACATAACGCTGCCCACATCACTGTCTTGTGTGCTCTTGTTTATAGAAATGGATGCGTCTTTGCCTCATGGGACTTTTTTTAGTCCCTGGTTCAAACAGCACTGATACTTAAAGTCTGAGCCAAAATTATTTGCCTGTTTTTTTTTTCCCTTCTCTTTTCTTTCTTAATTTCCTACCCTTAACTTGGTTGTTGTTCCCTACTTCATATTTCTGTTGTTTGAATGAAGCAATTAGATACTTTTATTTAAAAATAATAATTGGAAGAAATGCTAATACTACTAATCAAGTAGTAGTGGTAGCCAGACAAGGGGGAGGAAGTTCATGTTTTACTAACAGAGGTTTTGAGTACAGATCAGACATGCCGTTTTGGATATAAAAATGTCAGAAAGGGAACATGCGGTTGTGATCACGATGTTAACATATTGGCTCTGATTTTTCTCTCAATTCTGTGGACAATCTGGTCCATAGCAAATAGTTGCATCAGCTTGAGGCAAGTATGGAGAATCTATCTGGGCATGGTTCCTTGCCTTGCATTCCATTGGCACTCTGTGTAATCTTCCTAAAAGAAAGGACAATTATGCATTGGTTAATAACAGAACTATTATGGACTGGAAACTATGTTAATATATCTCATTCTGTCATCAAGTTGTCATATTTTATTATTGTTATTCCACCTTCCAGGTAATTCTTTTTTTGGAGACCTATTCACAAGTTATTTAATTTTGTACACATCCACAACAGCCACACTTCCTTTAGACTCAGTCCATTTAGTCTTTTCAAGTATTAGTGTTTGTTCTGCCTCCTTGCAAGATTATTAAATCATTACATCACAAACTAGACCATGGGCCAGCACCATCCTCACACTCTTAGGCATTTAGAAATATGAGGATAGTGCTGGGAACACATGTACAGGACTTCCCTGAGTTGCTCAGGCATGCTTGCAAACTGCTACTCAGCCACATTTCTGGGCCTGGGTATCTGTGGAGTGAGCGTGGGTTCTGAAATGTATTAATGTGTGTTTCCTAGAGATGATATTCTTTTCCATGATGTTGGTAAGGTTTGAGGCATGTTCCCTTGTCCTACATGCATAAATGAAAACTTCATCATATAAGATGGGAGCAGCTGAAGTAGTCATAGTCAAAGAGATGAAAGTCATCAGTAGGGAAGTTCCATATTCTAGTTTGCTTTCCTGCAGCATCTTGAACAGGGGTTTAAAAGAGCAAGATTTGTTGGAGAGATGTGACAAGGATAAGACCGGAACTTGGGAGACCCGCATTCAGTTTCTGAGTTAACCACAGATTTCTTCTGTGAGATTGGACAGGTCTCTTATCCAACCATTTTTCCCAGCTTTTGAAAACTCAGTGTAGTATTTCTTTGCATTACGGTGGTGTTGTGAGGCCTCGTCATTATTGGTGTGCTCAGATTCCTCAGTAATGACAGTTACAGTAGTCCATAGATTAATGGATGGATACCTCCTGTATCTGAAAATGGAAGCATCTCCTTACTACACTAGATGCATCCACCATTCTGCATCATACAGGTTGCAATATTTAGGCTGAAAAAGGTTAAGGATGAGACGTGTATCTGAGTATTTTTTGGATTAAAAAACTAGGTAGTCCTGCTGACATGCATTCCAGGGACCTATTCTGACCACTTTTTAGGTCTGCCATTGACTTCAGTAAGAGTAGGACAGAGCTCTATGTGAGCCATACATAGTGTTCTGAACAGCCACAGGGTATTCTAATGATACAGTTGGAGGACAGGTTGCTGCTGTGCTTATAGTTTTCCTGAAGTAAAAAGAGAGTTGTGGATTCTCTACATCTGCCAGGTAAGGTGGGAACATTCATGCTATTCTAACATAGCATTTGAATATTTCATTTATTTTTTTCGTTTTCAAAAGCAGAGTGGAACTGATGTAATTTCATGGGCAAAGTTTGCTCTTACACAGACAGGTGAAGCAGCAAGCATAACACTGTCACAACTTTTTTAATATATGTGTGCATAGTATTGCTGTGTACAAATTCCTCTGGCACAAACTGCACTAGAATCAATTGTGCGGCTTTTCATTCCATATGCTCCCGCACCATGAAAAATACTGTTTCAAGATAAAACTTAAAAACAATGACTTTTCAGTCAAACCTATATTTGGGGGTTGGGGTGCAGACTCATCTCATTTAGTCCAGTTTTATACTGATATACCATACCTTCCTGACTGTGAAGGTACTCCTTGCTTACAGCAGTGTAAGATCAGAATGAGTCCCCCCTCCCATCCCTTCCATATAGGAAGTCAAAATTTGATTCAATCCACTGAGTTAAAGACAGTGGTAGATTTTTTGCAAGTATCTGAGGGCAGAATTTGACCTTATATCTTTAAAATGAAACATTTTCATCATTTTAGGAATGTTTGTCATCGTTAAATTAGTATAACTAAGCATCAGCTTTAGGCATTGAATTTGTAAAAGCCACTTCTGGCTTTATTTTGCAACCGTTGCATGGGAAATCAGTAAGAATAAACATTCTCATATTGTTTTTAGGGAGTACAATTTTTCTCTCTTGCTCATAATATTCCAACTCACATTGAGGTCTAACCTCTTTTTTGTGGTCTTACAATATTGAGAAGAGAAAAAAGAAATCCTGTAAAAATCCTATTTTGTGTTTACTATCTTAGTAAGTGGCTTTACAAAGGACATGTTTTGGATATATAACAAATTGAAAATTACAATTAAAGGTGTTACTTGATTAATAAATATGGAGGTAAGTCCCCAAGGCATTGATATCCATTTGCTCTTACTTAACCATGTTTTGGCTCTATTAAAATACACTGGGGTCAGATCACTTCAGGAAAACCAGGTCCTGACTGGGGGAAGGTCCAGGCGAAGAGAAGGTGAAAATCAAAGCTGTACAAGGTGCCTATAGTCTCTCTCCTCCTGGAGACCCAGAATTGTTTGTCCCAGGTCAGTAGGAGATGTTGCAAGCCGGTTGGGGGGGGGCAACCTTTTTAGCAGTTGTGCCACAAATTAGCCCCACACCCTTCCCAAGTAACACTCCAATCCTTTTCCCTTACCCAATCTGGTACTCAGCTCCCTGGCCTATACTCCCTGACTAAACTGCTGCTCTGCTTACTGCTACCAGTTCTGTGTTCCCTGCCTGATCTGATGCTCTGCTTTCTGCTCCCTGCCCTATCTGCCACTGTGCTGTCTTTCCCCTCTCCAGTCTGCTGCATATCACACAGAGGCTGCCTGTGCCACTTGTGGTATCCATGCCACAGGTTGTACCCCCTCCTCCCCACTGGATTTTGGGGCAAGGAGGGACCATAGGTAGGAGATTCAAAAGACTGACTTATTTGGTCATTTCCAAGACAGCTGGTGAGGTTCCTGTGGAGCCATGGCTGTAAATTAAGACTGCCTTCCCCTGACAGTTTCCCCCACCCTGCACTAGGGATAACCCCTCCCTCATCCTCTATCTAGCACAAGGGAACCAAATTGCAACTTTCTGAGCCAGCAGGAGTAATAAAATTAAAGTAGCAAAAAGGTTCCAACCACAAACATTGCTATATGTCTTTTTTTTTTTTTTTAAGCAAGCCTTTGTTTTAATCTGGGGCTGATCAAACAAAACAAAAGCAGAACCAACTATAAAACCCAGCTGAAGTCAGTATGTCAGCGTATGATATTCTAATAACACTGGTTTTAACTTTGCAGAGCTCTGTCAGTGTAGGGAGCCCTACAAAGCCCCAAGTCATGAGACAGCATCCTGACCTTCCTTCATTTGAGCTATGACATTGTCTTACTGCAAAACAATGTCATCCTGTACTGATGCAAAGCAATGAAGCAAGCATTGCAATAAGGTATCAAGAGAGGATTCTAAGGCTCCTCTGAGGCTTTTAGTGAAGCCATTCCAAATAATACCTCTTTTGTCTCCCTACTTCCCAGATGCTTGAAGGGACAATTAAATACCTGTCTGTTTACTTGACATGCATTGTGCTGTGTCTCATGTGAGGCAGCCCTTGTAGCACTCTGTGGGTGCATCTACATGTGCAATTAACTCATAGCAATAAACTCTGGAGTTTATTGTTTCCAGGTGCAGCATTTACACATGTGCCCAGGACCACAGTACCTTGAGCTGGGGAGGACCAACCCCAGCTGGTTGAGGGCCCCAGGAGTTAGTCTGCCAGCCCAGAGCTGATCTGACCCAGCTCAGCATGCTGCAGAGGAGCTGGCTGGGGCACAAGAATGCCACAGTGCAGGGATACCCAGTAGGCAGCCCCCTCACTGTAGCACCCTCATGCCCCAGCCAGCCCTGGTCACTGGCTACACGTGGACTAAATTTAGTTGAAGCACACTAGATAACTCCACTGTAAAATGGTACTTGTCCCAAACAGTACTATCCTATAGCAGAGTTAATTAATTTACTGTGCCCTAATAGGGGTGCATGTGTAGACGGTGATGCTTTACTGCAGAGCAAATGAGTCAACTCTGCAGTAAAGCACATATGTAGATGCACCCTGTGTTAAGCATTCTGGCAATTCTGCCTACAGCCAGTTTCCTAATATCTCATTTAGACTTCAGGGCTAAATCCAGCCCCTGTTGAAGTCTGCCATTGACTTCAGCGAGAATTGGACTGGGCTCCACATGAGCTATGCACAGGGTTCTGAATGGTTCCATGCTGCTCCACAGAAAGATGCTGGGGATTGCCATTTTAGATCTTTAAAACAATTTTTGGACACCCCTGTTTTGGCAAATAAGTTTTTAAAATGCTTCAGCTCAGTGGTAGGAAGATGAAGGGTTGTTTCAGGTAGTGGATATGTACTTTAGAGAAGATTCGCAATTAAAACACTGGCTCTTTGCATCTTCCATGTTCAAAATGTGGGTCCAAATTGAGAGTTTTGAGCCCTTAAGTATTTCATGTATGTAGAACTAAAAGGGTTTTTGTGTATATATTACTGAAGGTGCCTGGGGCAGCTGTGACATGGGGGCAGTGGCAATTTCTGGTTGCTGATGTGCTGCCGGCATGATTGTGTGGCTGCAGAGGCAGTGTTGTTTTTTCTTCCAGCCCCCTCCTAAGTTAGCTCCTGGAATGGCTGTCCTGGTTGCCCCACCCTAGTTACTCTGCCAGTGGATCCACCCGAAGCCAGCAGCTGTTAATTTTCTTTACATTACCTATTATGCAGGCTCATCTTACTGCATTTTGGGCATCTATCCTATGCTGCTGTAGCAAGAGGGTATGCTTGGATGACCTGCCCTCTGAGACATTGGGCTACGCCTACCATAGCTAGGAGGAAAGAGGACCAGTGAAAGGAATTACACAGGCACAGTTAAGGTGATGTACATGCCAGTCAAGGTTTCTAGAAGGGACAAACCACTGTCATAGTTGCTAACCACGTGGTGTGTAGACATAGATGGGGTTTAAAGCCAGCCATGCCAATGCCTAGTTACTTGCTCAAGAGTTCTAATATGTTCTCCCAGCAGTGGCGGCAGGGGCAATGATGGCGGCTAGGCTGCTGGCAGTGGCTATAGCAGCTGGGCTGACAGTTGTGGTGGGTGCCATTCCTGAATCTCCTCTAAGCTGGTACCCAGGGCTGGTGCCCTGGTCACCCACTCCTAGTTATACTACTTCCCTGGAAACATCCAGTTTAATGCTCAGATGAACAGAACATTAAGATGAGAATTTTACTGATTGCAATTGGATTTAAGCATATATATATATATATATATATATATATATATGCTCAAGTACTTTGCTGAATAGAAATGGGATTACTCACCTGTTCAGCTGCAATGTGGGTCAGCCATGGCATTTCAGCAGTAGGAGGACTGTGCCCATTATATCTTTTGGCTTGCCAAGGTCAGGATACTGTGTGATGCATTGTGTCCTTATTCACAGACAGGAGTCCAATGCCATGGAGACAGAGTTCCACTGAAGTCAAAGTGAAAAGATCCGTTTTTAGGGAAAAAAATACATTTGATTCACTTAGTGCAGTGGTACCCAACCTTTTGATCCTGCAAGCCAGATGTGTGGTGAGGAATCAGGAGGAAAACTGGATTCATTCTGTGGACCTGATTTGGCTCATGGGGCCAGATGACCAGTGTGGTGTGCAGGACCAGTTTGAGTGAGGCCTGATCTGGCATGCAGGACTGGCCTGGCTGGGGCTCAGTGTGGTGCCTGGCTCCAGCCCCATGTGCTGGATCAGGTCCTGTGCCAGATTGTGCCCACAGCCCCAGCCCTATGTGCAACGCTATGTCATCTGGTCCATAGGGCTTGGAAATTTGGCAATGGGGGAGTGGTAGCAATCAGCACTGCCACTACTCCCTCGCCACCAAATTTCTGGACTTGTGGGGAACCCTGTGGGCCAGATGACATGGTTCTGTGTATGAGATCTGGCCCACAGGTTAGAGACTGAGCACCACAGATTTAGTGCCACGATTAGGCAACTTGAGTCATGCCTGATACCACAAAAAAGCCCCATTGAAATCAGAAGGAGGATCTGAAGTCTAGGATGCTACTCAGTGGATGTGTCTACACAAGATGCTACATCAGTGCAGCAACGTGCTACAGTGATGTAGCATCGGTGGCCATGAACTGTGACACTCCAGCTACATTGCCATAGTAACATGCTCCCTCGCTATAGCATGTTGCTACAGCGATGTAGTGGCTAAAAATAACTCTGCATCACCAGCACAATGAAGTCCAGGCTGTTTACTGTGCTGTCATTTTGTATCTCCAAAAGGAAGTACTAAATGATGACACAGTAACAATAGCACTGTTGGGGCATGTGTGGATATGCCCAGTGTAAAGTATAAGAGCTTGACCCATAGGAATCTTCAGAAAACATGCGAGTCATTTCTTTAGTATTAATCAATATTTGTTCTAACTTTATTTTCATAGTGTATTGTATGGGTGTGCAAGGAGGTTTTCATTTTCATGAAAACGATTTCATTTTTGATTAAGTATTGATATTTAAAATAATCGACTTTCATCTCCTTTTTCTCGTATCCACATTTTCCTCTGCCCTTGTTTTGGTTAGGATAAAATTATAGATGTGTCCAAATGGTGTGACATGCTAATACATGTTATTCAGCTTCTCTGTACTGGAAAAAATCTGAAATTGCCATATTTCATACAAATCAGAATTTGTCACCCAACATTCATCTCAGTCCTCCTATCATACTTCTGGTGTAAATCATTTGCAGCAATAACAGTGAGAGACTAAATCCATGTCGACTGTAAATATAGTTCTAAAATAAGGGACAGCATTTGAAACCCATGACAGTCGGGACCCTGGAGCAAGAGGTCTCCTAACAGCTTGTGTTCTTACATAAGAATGATTGGTGCAGTGACAGTTGCACAAGTCTTATAAGCCACATGGTTGAAATTCTTGGCTTTTACTGGTTTGTGTTACAACCTACCATGAATAGAACATAGGGTTTTGTGTTCTTAGGAAAAGAGGCCTGTTAGATTTTGTAGAGAAATAGGTTTTTGTTTGGATATTTAGCCCTGATCCTGCAAAGACATAAGCATGTGCTGAACTCCAGGTAGATGAAGAATCCCCAAAACATTGGTAGGACTTCACATATGCTTAAGTTTTTGCAGGACCAGAGCACAAATGAAGGAGAGATACTACATGTTTTAAGATCAGTTGCCAATCATTTAAAATATCCTAAGGTTTTAAAAAAGCCATCTAGGAATAAACACATATTTTCAATAACCAAAGTAGTCATCATTTAAACATTAATTTATTGTTTAAAACAAAGAAGCTGAAAATCAAGAGTTTGGGGGAAAAAAACTACAGTTCACAAGATTTATTTTTTGTCACACTTATGTGAAAAAGAATGGTGATTTATTTTGGGATTTCTGTCATCCTAGGTATTTTGGAAATATTTGCTGTGTCTCAGGGGATTGTAGGAATACGAGGAGTTTTCAGCAACAATTTTTTAGCGATGTCAAAAAAAGGAAAACTCCATGCAAGTGTAAGTAGAAACTGAATTACCAGTATATATTGTTTATTAAAGGCATTGTGGCAACTTCACCTGTACATTATAGTGAAAAGAATTCTCAGGAGCTTGGCCTTACAAGATGCTCAGCATACCTGTGCCATGATTTCAACAATAAGTGCTTACTGACTTGCAGGATGGAGCCCTTGAAAGGCAGAAAGACAGACAGACACTTAGGTGACTGGTAGACATACAGTTTTGAAGCTCTGTTTAATATTTATTATAGATAAACCACAGAAGATTTTTTTTTTTTGTAACTGGGTAGTTGTCATCAAAACAATATGATCTCTATTCAATAATATTTTATTATTAGACAGAGGATATAGATATATACGTTTTACAGAATGTTTTATCCACATGTTCCCTTAAGAAAAAGATGAAGGAACACAGACTTGGGGACTAATCCTGTGCCACTGACACAAATGGAAATAAAAATGCTGACTTGGCATTGTGATTCAATTTGCTGTGATGGCATATGAGGGAATGGAGATACGCCATGTATTTGAGAACACGTAACAAAGGGGAAAAGGGAGAAAATAAAAAAGAGGAAAATGATAAGTGTAGTGAACTCCAGTTCTAGAAAGCACCCATATGCCCTATTCAGGAAGATAAGCAACTTAACCCTTAAGCATAGGCTTAACTTTAAGTACAGCTTGAAGTCCTGTGGGATATATTTTCCTGAACAGTAGTGTACTTGGTATCAGCCCCTAATTTGTGGCTGGAGAGTGCTATAGAACAACTCAGCAGGCAGATGTTCATAGTTGGTTCTTCCACAGCCTTCCCCAAATCTTCATGCAACCAGGAACTTGTTA
The DNA here is from genome assembly GCF_000455745.1 of Alligator sinensis. Taxonomy (NCBI): domain Eukaryota; kingdom Metazoa; phylum Chordata; order Crocodylia; family Alligatoridae; genus Alligator; species Alligator sinensis. The sequence goes on from NW_005842234.1 coordinate 1,386,104, forward strand.
AGTGGCCCCTCTTGTCCCACTGAAACCAATGGAAGTAGAATCAGGACTTTGCTGAGTGCCCACTTCCAAGTTGCTGTGTGAAATGAGATTCTGATAAGGTTAACTGGAATTGGGGATGCTGGGATTACATCCTGGGAATTTGAGCCTTGGGCCTTTCCACAACGTACAAGATCCAACATGGAAATGTTACTGCTAACATTTAAAATCATAGTAGTGTTTAACTATTTAGTTTTATTTTTTTTTAAATATTCCCTCTTGTTGGTTTTTCTACATATTGACCTTCTGCAGGTTCAAATATATATTTTTTTCAAATGAATCTATACTTTAAAAAAAAAATCAAGGGTACTCTGTCTTTTTTTGTTTTTATTATAATTGGGGATAAGAGGTTGGTCATTAATGCATAGAATAATCAACACACTTGCTATGCTGATGTTAAAATAACTCCTGCTAAAACATATATCCTAAAAGCTAAATCCTAAATTCTTTCATATGGAGGTGTCAAACAAACAAGCTGTGATCCAGATTAAGCCCATGTTATACAAATACTCAGGCTGCTTGGTATATTCAGAATTTTCAGAATCTAAGCCTTTAACAAAAATCACACTATTAGCCCTTATAGTGGTGAAGAAAACATGCCAGATGTGACTGTCACTGAACTGGTTACACTGCCTGTAGTAGCAGACAGCCTAAAACTTTGGGATATGTGAACACCTCTGTTTCCCATTAAACCCAGTGGAGTGAGTGCTAAAACCTAATGGTGCCAAAAGTGTAAGCATTTAATTTCTCATTTTAGCAAATGTAATGGGTTTGGGAGTATAACCTTCTGTGGATGATTAGATAACTTGGAGTTCTGATAGGAAGGAAAATACAAAGGAAAGACAGGAGGAGGGACATGAAGTGAGGGAACAGGAAGAGAAACTTGTGAAGAGGGAGAATGTGGAGTCTCCTAGAGGAGAAATACTGATTTGAATGATGTGGATTGCAAAGAAATGGTACTGATCAAATCATGAAGAATGATAATGGCTAGAAGGCTAGGTACAACACTGGGGCCAAACTGCATATCCAACTATCCCATTACCACCTTTGAGAGAGTGATGATTAATGGATAGGAGTTCTTAAACTCCAGCCAAGTCATCTTTTATTAAAATTGGAATTTGACCTTCTCCACCAAATACGTTTGCCCAAATATAGTGCAGGGGGTAACAGTGGGAGGCAAGAACAGCATATTTTCTTTTGTGAAATATGTGTTTTATGGCCAGCTTTTTGTCAGCGTGTTCTCTGAAAAGATAACAGAAACAAATTAATAACTCAGCACAATGCAGATGAGGAATTGATACATCATTGGTGTTCTATAGACTTTTAGTAGAAGCAAGATGCTCCAGTGGTGCCTAGGACTTGCCATTGCAGCTTACAAAGGGTTGGAATCTAATATATGTATATGGTGCCCATCACTCCAGTATCGGAACAATTCTATTAGGGAAATGCTCTTATCCCAGTGTTGTAGATATGGAAGTCAGACCCACAAGCCCAGATTCTCAGAGGCAGTTTATACTACATATTTTGGGTTTATATGTCAAACAAATTGGAAACATGCCCATGTGGGGTGGGCAGTGAGTCCTACTACGTCTATTGATTTCAAGATCAGAATTTGAACCTAAATGACTTGCTCAAGGAATAGGCCTTGCCCCCAAGTCCTGACCAATGAATCATCCTCATTTTCTATTCTGTCACCCCCATCCAAACTAAGTGTGAACAGCTACATACAGAGTAAAGTGTAATACAGCATGTGTAAAAGTGACAAAAATATGTCAGAGTAGCCCAGAACTACATTAATTTAGGGTTCACAACTTACACCTGTCCTACCCTAGGGGAAAGAG
>NW_005842234.1:1387993-1401275 GCF_000455745.1 Alligator sinensis
AAAGAGTGTTACTGGTTCCTCTCCCTATGTGGGGTACAGCCTGGCTGGAGCATAGAAGTCGTGCAATACTCCGCATTCGTCAAATCAAGCCCTGGTCTTTTACCATTTATAGAAGGGGATACTTACTACCTATTGGGCTTCTATTTTCTCTTCTTATGAAATTGCAATGCAGTAGAAAAATGCAGTATGCCTCAGGAAAAACATACCAAATGGTATGGTTTCTTTCTATATGAGAGTTGGCCTGTTGCTTCAAGCACTGCACATACACACACTTTGGAAAAATAAGAGTTTTATAAAAGAAAGATAAAGACAATTAAATTTACCATAATGGGTTTTCCTTAATTGCAGCTTCAATGCTAAGAGGAGGTAGAAAATAACATTCTCAGAAAGCTCTCAGGACAGGCAAGTAACCACAATGTACAATTTATTTAAGAGTCTCTCTCTTTTTTCTTTTAGTGGTGTACAGTACCTTTCTTGTTCCATTTTAAGTTTGATTTGTCTCCACACTAGAAAAAATTGAATCAAAACCTCATCAGTGTATGGTTAATTGTCACCAAAAAAGCACAGTGTTATTAATGGACAGCAATTAGACAGGTCAGACCGAAAGGTTAAGACACATGATTCCTCACTCAGTTGAAAGCAACAAATTTGTAGAAACTTGACCCAAATGTCTAAAGATTGCTGGGCTAAATAATGCAGATAATGCAAAACCAGCATCTGTTGTTATTTCCTGTCTTGGCAAGATAAAGTTATTTCATGGCCTAATGAGTTTTAAACAGTACAAAGGGAATCCTGTGCCTGTCAGTCACTGCAGCTCTTTGATATAAAAGTCATTCTGATGACTTTGAGCTGAACTGAGATAAAAGTAATTCCTACAATTATTTGGGGGTCCTTCTAAACCAATTCTCTGGGTCCTGCCTTCTCTTATCTGAGCTGAGTGCTTTATATTAGTCCCCTTTCTTTTCAATGGTAACATAATTAAATTATAAAATGGTTCATTTTTAAGGAAACTGGATTCAGAAATAGTAATAATCCCAGCAATTATCAGTTCCATGCACAGATGGCTTCCTTCTAATTTTTAAACCCTCAGTTACATGTTTAAATGTTATTGTCATTAAATGGTTGAGCTTTGGTTTGGTCTTGATCTCAAAAGAGGGTCTGGCATTAGCATAAATGCAGAAATATTTTTCTATAGGGGTTAAGGTAATTTTCCTTTGTCAAGAATTGTTCTAAATTAATAATTATGGACCAAATGCCTCAGTCCTCATTTGGGCAAATCTCCACTGAATTTAATTTAAAAATATAATTGGCTTCAGGATTGTTCCCTATGATTGTATCGCTATTTCCTGTGGAAGTTTCTGAACACAAGCCAACATTCAATGACTAGATAATGTGTAAAGCAGAGATGAGCAGAGCTGGTTGAAATATTTTAGATAAAAAGATTTATAGTTTCATAGTTTCATAGTTGGTAGGGTGGGAAGGGATCTAAGCAAATCATCTAGTCCGCCCCCCTACCATAGGCAGGAAAGGATGCCGGGGTCAAACAACCCCGGGTAGGTGACTGTATAGGTGTAAATGACCTTTTTTTACAAAGCTGAAAATGTTGGGACATGAAAATAGAAAATATTCAATTTTAGTGCATTGAAAAAGGGAAAAAATGGAGAACTTATAACAGTTTTTTGAAAAAAATTATTGCAAACCCTGCCGAGTCAAAAAAAAAAAAAAGCATTTTTCATTAAACTGAGTTTTTCTTCTTGACTATCTTTAAAGATACATGATCATGTACTTTGATAGAGAGAGAGAGAGATGGGCATGTGCTTGGATAGGCTACTTTCTTAGGAAAGTTTCTGTTATCTTTTTGTTGATGAGATCCTTACTGTTTTACAGTAAGTTATTCATAGGAACTCCTTTTGAGGCTATGATAGAATAAGCAACCTGACATGCTAGCTAATGACTTAGTCATTTCCATTTGAAGGCCTGAGTTGTAATGGTGGTCACAGACTAATTCTGAAGGGGAAAGCATTACTATACATTTAAAAATGCCCCTGCAATTGGCACAAGCTGGCACCCTTTATAGGAATCTTGTAAAAGAGGTAAATGGATAAGGACCATGAACTACAGCTTGAGATATGGAGGAAAGGAAGGATATGATCCTATGGTAGAGGTACCAAACTGGGATGCAATTGATTTGGAGGCAAGATGTGTCCATGTATGCATTTGGGCAAGCCATTTAAATGTTGTGCTTCAGTGTCCCCATTGGTAAAATGGGCATCCTACCAATTCCCTAGCTCAAAGGGTGTTGTGAGAGCGAATTCATTAATACTTGAACGGTGCTGAGATACTATGGGACAAGTCCTCAGCTGGGATCACCTCTCATAGTTCTATTGACTTCATCAGTGAGCTAAAATTTATAAAAATTGACAATGTGCCTTGATGGTCACGTGGGTCATGTAAATATTGGGATAGACAGCAGTTTGGGGTTTGCTTGTGCAGACTCTCTGCTCTAGAAGCTGACAGTTTAGAACTATTAACTAAGCCATTGATGCATAGGGGGTGCACGTGCACCCCCTGAGCATGGTGGTGCACCTCCACTCACCCCCCCCCTCCCTCGCTGTTGGTGGTCAGCGTTTGCTGCTGGCCACAACCTAGACTGCTGGCGGTATCTGCAGGTGGTCGCCAACCCCTAGTCAACGCTTGCCACCCCATCCCCCCTGCTGCCAACAGTGCCGGTGGCATCTGATTGAGCTCACTGCTTACTGCCACTGCACTCCTGCCGCCGCTGTGCTCACCCCAGCCGCCAGGGGCGTGTGTCATTCATGAACTAAGCAACTTCAAAGGGTACAAAAACCACTTAAAAATTAAGCCTGCTACATTCTTCCTGCCTTCTTGCTTTGCTCACAATATGGCTGAACCACAAACCCATAAATGGGGTTGAATTTCATGATCATTTTCTCTTAGGCTAGGGACAGACATTCAGAAACCCTGAGCCTGAATTGATTCAACCGTTACAAGTCAGTCTAACCTGGCTAGGCTGAACTGGTTTGTAACTGGGGTAGAGCAGGGGGAAACCAGGCAGACCCTTATCTGGTGGAGCTCTGGCCAGGGAGCAGGACCAGATCTACTGTGGAGCAAAGAGCCCCGCCAAGCCCAGAGAGCATGCTGGGATGCTGGGGGAGTCTGGTTTATCTGGGACACTATTGCATAAACTGGCTTGAGCCAAATTGGTTAAATCTGGTACTACATTCAACCAGGTTTATCTCAAACCAGTTTCAGCCATTTTCAAACTGGTTTATGTGCACTGAACATCTGTTCTGTTACAGGTTTAAATCAGTTTCTGATCACTTAAACCGGTTTATGTGTAATGTCTGTCCCTAGCCTTATTCAGCTTTTAAAAATCAGTTCAAGCATATGGACCTTCAGTCGATAGATTGTCGTGTAATATTACAACTAACACCACTAGGCAGCTGGCAAATAGGCCAAAATTGTTGTACCTAACCTACTCACTTCATCTGGAGGAAGACCATCAAGTTGCATTATTTATCTTCATACCTATGTTGTAAACCAAGAATGGGACTCAAAAGTACATAGCCTTATTCTACCCTAATGGAAATCAAGGGGAGTTTTACCAGAGTTTCCAATAGCAGGAGGAAAAAAGGGTTGGAAATAACTAGAATAACTGAAAAAATCAAATGTATGATTCATTTTAAATGAAAAAGGGGGTTTTGATATAGGCTTATTCAAGTAGAAAGATATTTTGTTATTGTTTGGAAATATTTCACTGAAAAATCAGAAAGGTCAGCAAAAAATCCAAAAGAAAAAAAAGATTTAAAAATGTTTTTTCCTAGAAAAGATTTTTTTTTTAAAGCTAACTCTACTAACCCTTCCATATAATCTTGCAAAGTATTAAGGGCTAGCCTATAATGTAGTTTTAGGTATCCAGAAGGGCACTGTAGGCAAGTCCTAAAAGGAAACAATGAAAGTGGTTTGATAAGACCCAGACAGATAGGTAGAACATTTTATATCATAGAGATTTCAAATGTTTTCTATAAAAGATAGATACACTTAGAGCAATGACTGTACAGATCAAAATGAAAATTATAATATATGCTGCAGCAACACTAAACTGAGCAATATAAACTGTTGTACTCTGAGGGAGGATGCTAGCAAGGGCAGTGGTAAAATTCTTTCTCCTTGCTTTCTAAGTGGTAACCAGGTGTTACTTGGGAATCTCAGTTCCCTTGGGTTTCCCAAAGGAATTCCATCTCAGGTTCCAAAAGACCTAAGAACCCTGTGATCTTTAAATTTCAACTAAGTAGTTTCCGTAGGACAGATTTAATTAGCCAACTTAATTATTCTTGCGAAAGACAAAACTTCTAGCTATGCAGCCTCTTCCCATTTCTTTGCCCCATTACTAAGGTTGAATACTTTTAAGTCTTTTTTTTTTAGCTTTACTGGGCATATGCCTTGAAAGTATTCGTTTTAAACCTAACACTTAACCATGAAATTGTAAGCTTGAATTTCACTTGTGTATGCAGATACACATTAGCTTGTAATAAGTATCTATCAAACATTCACAATAACTCGCATAAAGAAAACTAAGTCCATCAAAAAAGACCTCCTTACTTCAACATCAGGTTGTAAGGATGCTGTCATCATTGATTCCAACAGCAGTTGAGCAAATTTAATGTCCTAAAACAAAAAGAGCTTGTTCTTTCCATTGATTCAAATCTTGGCAGGAAGCAAAGGACCTGCTTCAGTGCCCTCATACAAGATCACATCAATACTTTTAATTTTTTTGTCTTAGTTTGATGGCCAGATGTAGATTAAGAGGGGAAAAATGAAATTCTATGACCTTCAGAACAGACATCCCTTGTACTGAATGGAGCCATCTTGAATCCTTTCATGGGGTCCATCCCTTGAGTGAGGACAGCATTAGAATGGCCATAATGTGTGCTTCCAAACCTTGATGTCCCTGCTAGGAAATAGCAACACCTCAATTGAATTGTGAAGTCCAGAAAAAAGTTTAAGTTGGGGTGGGGGGGAAATGATAATTTAACAGAGAATTTCAGAATGCTAAAACATTATGAATACAGGAAGTAAAATCCACCCCCCCCTAAAATGCCAATTAATAAATTAATTAAGGGCTTAAATCCAGCGGTTTTTTAATTTCAATCAGTGTTTTCTCTATGTGATTAGCATCAGTGCTTTTAATTTATATGTGAAGCCAGAAAAAGAGTAGGAATCCGATTGTATGGCTACTGTTACTAGGTAGTACTGTTTACCTTTTCCCAGTCCAGAGGAAGGTAGGAGGGGTTCTGGTTGTAGACTAGTTTAGCTGAGTACAGCAAAGCTGTGGGGAATGGCAATGGCAATGGTGAGCAGGGAGCTGAGGGCTGCTGAGTGAGGATATCTAACAGGTAGGCATATCCCACATCATGGATTCCTAAGGCCTACTATATATGTATATGGACCTCATAACCTTTTCTCTGCAATGCAGGGCAAGCCACATTTGTTGACAGTGCAAAGTGGGGAACACAGTGGAAGGGGAACTTGCAGAAATTACTTCTCCCTGAGACACTTCCTTACCTTAAAGGTTTTACCATGATAAAGGGTAATCCGGGTCCCTCTTTTTCTCTCCCCTTAGAAATCAGCAGCAAGGAGGCCTCATGTCTCTGCAATGGCTATGGGGCCGCACGAAGTCAGTGGGCACTGCCAGGATTTCCCTTGCTGATAGAGGAACCCAGAATTCAACATCAAACAGTGCTTCCAGAGCAGAAGGGATCTTATATAAAAGTTGGTGCAGTCCAAGAAAAGCACTGTTTAATGTCCTAGGGTGGGATTCACAAGCCCACAGCCCCTACACCTCTTTTCACTTGAAACCATCTGCTTTGAGAAACATCTATCCAGAAAGAACACTCTGCTCACAAAATCCTTCAGAGACTCCTCTAATGGAATTTGTCTCCCTCAGAAGACAAGAAGCTATCATCTGTGCAACTCCCTAGGCTTCAGTGGGATGCCTCATGCCAGCAGGAGACTCAGGATTGAGTACTTGAATAGCTAGCTAGGAATTTAGCTCCAATCTTTATTTCTGGGAGAAGAATATTCATTCATGTATGACACATCATGTTGGATAATGAAGACAGAGAAAGCAAAAATGCATAATTAAAATTATTCTTCTTTCAAGCAAAAAGCTAAAGGAGATTAAAGTTAAATTGTTATGAAAAAGGTGCCTTACTGGGTCAAGGGCATTGTCATCTGAATTCTAGAAACTCAGCATTCTTAATCAAGATATAGATTTAATGCAATAATATGAAGCAGGACTGAGTTTTCCAATGGGTTATCAAAATAGTTTCTTTTTGCTTTCCAGTGCTTCACACTTCGCACTTAGAAACCATTTTAGATGATCTCAGGACACCAATTAATGTTCTCATTATTCAGTTCAAGAGTGTGGTGAATCCCTTTGAGCTGATGTTCAAGAATACCCATTGTTACAATAACACTCTAGCCATGCACTTTGAGGGCTCTGTTTTCGTATGCATTACCTTTTCTCAACAGAGATAGGTGTCCACGCTTTACAGTATTCAGCTCTTCCATGAAGGAAAATATACTGTGTTTCCATCCAGGCTGATTTGCTTGACATATATTTTACAGAGGGCCTGACATTTGACCATAGCAAAACTCTTTTTTACTTTTTATGGAAGATTAATTGATCTTTGTTCTGCACTTTTTTTAAAACAAGTGACTTGCTTTTCTTGGACAGTTTTTGAGATCAGGCTTGATATTTCAAAATTGCTGAGGCTGATTATCCACTTACCATAATAGGAGTCAGTGACCAAATCCCTGTACACTTTGAAAAATCTCAGTCCTGCTCTTGAAGGCCTTGATTTTTGCAAAGACTTATACTGTGAATAGTCCATAGACCCATGTGTAAGTCTTTGCTGGATCAAGGTCCAGGAGAGAAATTTTGTTGAACAGGTTCTGGGCTCTTACCCATCACACAACTGCTTTTGTATATTTATTTTCTGGAAGAGAACAAAAATGCCTCTACACAGGTATTGAATCCTTACTTAGTTCAGTCATGCTAAGACCAGGCATTGAATAGAGTAATAGCAGGCATGGATATTAGAATATATTATTTGATATCAACAGAGGTTTAATACTTTCAAAAATACTGTTATTATTCAAATCATTATTATTATATCAATATTATTTCAAAGCATGATTGTTAATAATTATCAGGGATTTTATAAATGTATCTGACTCTGGCCAGTGCAGTCCAAAATAATGCAGACATTCAGTAGGATTTGTGTGTGCATGAAAATCTACATGGTCTTTCACACAAGGCTAGTGTGAATGGATAGCACACAATTTGCATGTCAGGGCACATCTACATGTGCACTTTAATGTTCATTATCTTATTTTAATACGCATTAAAGCATCGCAGAAAAACATGTTATTTAGCTAATGTGCATTAAAATAGGCTAATGCACACTTTTCTAGTACTTCACAATGGAGGTACTAGATTTAATACACATTATCTAAAATGTATTAATGAGTGTATAGATGCACCCACTGGGATGTTCAGATTTACTCAGGCTGGCAATAGGTCCATAGCCACTAGGTTCCATGGGAGTCCTTAGGGTAACAGAAAATACTCCATTGCTGTTTGTAAGGGGAAAATGCTTTTGGACTAAAAATCAATTTTTTTAAAGGATATTAGGAGACAAAAATGCCCAAAGTTGAAAAAAATACAATCAAAACTATGCTCAGTGAAGCAGTGAAAATCTGCATGCAAATTGATATTCCAGATTATTAAGCAATGATAGAGCCAGAAAGCAATATGTGTAAGGGCAGGGAATTAGACACACTACAGAGCAAAAAGTAATATTCATTGACTGAGCTGCAGTAAAGGAGATAAAGTGGTATATTATCTTTTGTGGGGGATAGGGGAGGAACAGTAGAATGGGAAGGTTTTGCTCCTGAGGCAGGCGATACAGTCAAGAATTTCAATAATGGAAACCTAAGGCTTCATTCTTAACTGTAGAGTTAGAATAAGTGGCTTTGTTTTTAAAAGCACTGAACACCCAACAGCATCAACAGGAGTTGCAAGATGTCCTTCAGGTTTGGAAATCAGGCCACGCAATTAGGCCCCCATAAAAAAGATTTAGGGGATAACTTTTAGGTACACATTGCTGACAGTCTTGGCCCTCAATCCTTACCAGGGTAAGTTCTGGTGACATAGTAAAATAAATACAGATCTTTCAATAAGCTTCTATTGGTTTGTTTTTCTTAGGCCAAATTCACAGAAGACTGCAAGTTCAGGGAGAGGTTTCAAGAGAACAGCTATAACACATATGCCTCAGCGATTTATAGGACTGAAAAGACTGGGAGAGAGTGGTATGTGGCTTTGAACAAAAGAGGCAAAGCTAAAAGAGGCTGCAGCCCCCGAGTGAAACCCCAGCACATATCCACCCACTTCCTTCCAAGGTTCAAGCAGTCTGAGCAGCCAGAGCTTTCTTTCACCATCACAGTTCCTGAGAAGAAAAAGTCACCTGCCTCCACTCCAGCAAAACCAAAGGTTTCATTGTCTGTGCCTCAGAAAAATCCCAACACTGTCAAATACAGACTCAAGTTCCGCTTTGGATAGCTGTGCACCTGGGCGAGAGCGAGGAACACTTTTCTCAGGAGCTGCTGGGGTGTGTGTGTGTGTGTGTGTGTGTGTGTGTAGGCACGTGTGCAGGGGTGTGGACGAGTTCTTAGCCTATGATGGCAGAGAGGTCTGTATTGTGCTTAACTGCATTAGGAGGTCAGACAGGGAGAAACCCATTTGTTTCAGTTTGATCCCAGACAAATTGGTTTTTGATAGTTAAGTGTGTTACCTGAACTGGAATTCTTCATCTAGCCCCAGGGTGAAGAGCACTATTTCAGTTCAGATGAACATAAAGGCTTTAGTTTTTGCCTTAAATACCATTCTTGTTTTTTCCTACTCTCCAAAGCATTGCAATGGTTCTGTACATTTTGAAAGTGTACATTGGAACATTTTAACTTTTCCTTTCCAAAGAAGATACTTTTAATGATAAAATATTTAATGGACTTTTGTGGTAGTTGAAAGAAACAAAAAAGGTACCTCTACCTTGAACATATTTTTCTTACTTTTTCAATTAAGGACACTTTTTACAGTCATTTGCATATGAGGAATTTGTTCAGAGTCAACATATATGGATTTCTTTTTCCTACTTCTCTTTTTGCTGCACTTTTGACTTCTGACTATACCTCAAACACTGTACATTCAAGTCTGCATTTTTGAATGTTTTATTTCCCTTCTTTTTACAGCTCAACTTATTTAAAAAAAAACCATCTTTACATAGTAATTTATACCAGGATGTTAAATCTTCTTGCTTTTATTTGTAATGGATTTTTTTCCTTCGCTGAGGAAGATAATAGGTTTCAAACTTGGAGAAGAGAGCTCTTCTTTTACAAATGACCCCAATCCCAGTTTGCTCTTCTACTCTTTCTTGCTTTCTTGAACAGCTGGAGGAATAAGTCTTATTCTGTCCATCAAAGTATCACTTCGAAGTTTATGTTTAAAATACCTCTGTCATGACCCTGTGGCATTCCTGTGCTATTATAGGTCCACAGGGATGGAGCTGCTTTACAGGAGAAACAGAGGGAGACCAGACCCACTCCATAGGTGTATCAGATAACAGCCATCAATGTCATGGCCCATTATCAAACATTGTCATCATTATATTCAGCAAGTAAAACCCTCTCCTGAGACTCCTATTCCAAAGGTAAATTGTTCCTGTGATTACTTCTGTCTTTTATAGCAAAACAATGGGTAAGAATTTAAAGGCCAGTTATGTGCTTCAGGAATTGATCCTAATCCAAGGATGCATGAGCTGTTGCTGACATCCAGCTAGTGGTCCAAATAGTGTTGCACAGGTGTAACTAAAAACAGAATTGGGTTCCTTGAGTGAGTCCTCAGCTGTTGTAACCTGACTTAGCTCCATGGACTTCAAGGGAGCTACATTGATTTATACAAGCTGAGCATTTGGCCTGTTATCACTCTACAGGGGACATAGTTCCACAGTGTTTTAATTCATGTGAGTTACACAATGTATTTATTTCATTGTCTAATTGTTTATATACACATCCTACTGAAAAAATGTTTTATTTGAACTTAAAAAATGGAAATGTGGCAATAAACTGTTATAGTTACTTGAACCCTTGAAAGTATTTTTTCCCATTAGAGGTAGAGTGGTGTAGCATTTAGATTTCAATAATTATTCAGTTAACTTGTTTCTATTAACTAATTATGCATATAAAAATTACCCACATTTAGCTGTGTTATGTATGTAAAGACAATACTAGAAATGAAACTCACCAATTAAGCCTTAATAGATTTTAGAATGGCTTGTGTTAGTGAAATTAGTACTTTTGTTAGTTGTAGTAACATTTTAGCTGTGTATCAGCAATAACAAGGTCATGCAAGACAGTCAAACATTTTACCAAAAATTGATAAGCATACACATTGTTTCCATTTAAGGCATGATCCTTCATCCACCATTACTCTGAATGAGCCAAGGGCCTTTTTCCAAACCTTTCATTCCATACAATAAAAAAACCAAGCACACAATGTAGTATTTCTTTTTCTAATAATAGCAATAAAAAGATTTTGTTTAAATGTATCCACTATATGTACTGTTGGTACATAATGTAATGGTGATTCCATAATAAAATATAATTGTGTTTAATTTTAAGCCATAGCTGGGTGATTTCTTTCCTTCAGTCAACTCTCCAAGGGTCTTCTTACGGAATATGAAAAATGGATGCTGCTAAATTAGCCACTACACATGTTTTTTGTAAGAGGGTTTGGCACACATGAGATCACTGACAGTAAAGATTAGAGCAGAATTAGTGCACATGCACTTTTTGTGCTCCATGCTCCACATATTTCACATCAACACAACCCACTCCCAATCGCTTATCTTGTAGATTTATTTTGACTTGATTAGCAGCAGTAAAGTTAAAGCAGAACAACAGTGTATTATGCATACTGGCGCTCATTAATTTCAAAGGCAAAGGCCAAAGTAAAATTTAAAAAATTCAAATTGTACTTCTTATCTCCAGTTTACCAGCCATCCACAATTACATGTAATTAATGCTCAGTGAAGCATAAGGTTACGTAAGTTAACTAATTGAATGAGCACATTTGGAGATGACATATAATATAACACCTTCCTAATCCCTAGAACTCAAGGGGTCTAAACCCACAATATGTGGGTGGTTATGTGCAATGTCAATAACCAGTGCTCTATGCACAGGTGGAACAATAACAAACAAGATATATTCAGGATTTTTATTAAATGTAATTGTGTTCTAGGACAAAGGATGAAAAAATAAAGAAAAGATGCTCAGGCAAATATGACAAATTACTTTCTTTCTATGTATCTACCTTTATTTCCCCTCCAAACAAATTCAGAATTCACCTGTAATATTTGTGTCAAGTTTTAGTTGCAGTAGGTTCAGAGAAAATGGTTTCTATGTTCTTGATGTGATAATATATTTAGAATTCAGAGATCACTTTCCTGTCCTCCCCACTTCTTCCCCCTCCCCTACTAGGTTTACTCATGAAGACTCCAATCCAGTAAGCACTCAGGCAGCACTTTACTCATGTGTCGTGTCCTGGGGAGGTAGCTGTAATTTCTATCGAAATAATGCCTAATCCTCCCTTTGCAAAGAATTGCTGTTCTCACAGGTGCAACCCCTTCCTCACAAAAACCCTCTGGACTTTATTTCCAAATGGAAGTTAACTATTGTGCTCCTTCTTTCTTGATGAAATGTCTATCCATTTATACATCTTGACTTATGGCAAGCTTCCATGTCGAAACTCCTTGGGCATGTCTACACTAGACCATCACCATAGTGACAAACTATGATGTCATAGTGTTGGCGGACACTAACTGTGACACTGCTGCTACCATGCAGTAGCAACAAGCAACTGTGCTGTGATTCATTGCTACGACACAGTAGGATCAAAAATGACCCATGTGCCACCAGGACTGTGCAGTACCTGCCAGTACTTGCTAGTACTAAATGCAAGTATTAAATGCCTGTACTAAATGTACTTGCTAGTAGGGCTGTGTGAAATGGCACCGTTCTGTTTTGACTTGCATTTCAATGGAACAGTGTTTCATTTTGAAGTTCGTTTCAATTCAAAACTGCTGTTCTGTTTTGCCAAAACAGTTTTTCTGTTTTGATGTTTCACCCATAGGCTATAATGGGGAAGCTTGAAATAGCCTATAACTTTGTCATTTCTCGCCTGATTTGGATGAAACTTGCAGGAGTGGTAGCCTCTTCTGAGGGCATGAAGCTTGCCAAGTGTCAAGGAGATAGGTGCAGAGACTTTAGGGAAACTGCACCTCAAAGTCTTGGAAACAAAAAACTCATGTCACGTGTATGTGTTAAGCCACAGCAGGGTCAAACTGCTAGCCCCTGTTGAGGCAACGAAGCCTGCCAAGTTTCAAGGAGATAGGTGCAGGGGCTTTGGGGAAACTACACCTCAAGCTGCTGACAAGCAAAACTTGTGAAATGGGTGACACTGTGTGTGTTGAGGTGCAGCAGGGTGTAAGCTGCAGGCTTGCTAGCCCCCACTGAGGCCATGAAGCCTGCCAGCTGTCAAGGAGATAGGTGCAGGGGCTTCTGGGTTCTGGGGCCCTGCACCTTTGGCTGCTGACAGGCAAAACTCGTGTCATGGGTGGGTGACACTGTGTGTGTGTTAAGCCTGTCAAAACCCAAGGGTGTGATTTTGTTCGTGTGTGCTTCAGCACTGCTAAATTATTTCCCGCCACTCGGAGCTTTCTTTGCAGGGTGCATTTCTTAGTTGCAAAGAGAAATGCATGGTGCAAAGGAGTTCCCGCCACCCGCATGCAAATTTGTGTCCCACTATTGGCCAGTTCTAAATTATTCCCACATGGCGGCTAGCGATTGGCTTGCTAGCCGTATAAGAGGCTTGAGCGGTTTCCGCCCAAGTTGGAGAACTCCGAGGAGAACCCCGCAAGGGAGGACTCCACAACCATCTGGAGGAGGAGGGCTTCACGTCTCGTGAAGAACTCTAAGCACCGCGGAGTCTAACGGACCCAGCGTGTACCTTAAGAAGGCTATAGGGGTCTGATCAACCTCTGGCCTCTCCCTGTCAATGAACGATCCCTCGACGAACCCCTTCCCTGCGCGCAAGTTCCACGGAGCCTAGCAAACTTCGTGTGAGTGTATCCAGAGCTCT
>NW_005842234.1:1403896-1406833 GCF_000455745.1 Alligator sinensis
GCGATTGGCTTGCTAGCCGTATAAGAGGCTTGAGCGGTTTCCGCCCAAGTTGGAGAACTCCGAGGAGAACCCCGCAAGGGAGGACTCCACAACCATCTGGAGGAGGAGGGCTTCACGTCTTGTGAAGAACTCTAAGCGCTGCGGAGCCTATCGAACCCAGCGCGTACCTTAAGAAGGCTATAGGGGGGTCTGATCAACCTCTGGCCTCTCCCCATCGCCGAACGATCCCTCGACGAACCCCTTCCCTGTGCGCAAGTTCCACGGAGCCTAGCAAACTTCGTGTGAGTGTATCCAGAGCTCTTCTCCGAGTTGTTTTCTTCGGTTGACATGACGGGCTCGCGGGTTTAGAGCCTTCAACCGGATTGGGCTAGAGTTCGTGTGGAAGGAACTCTTGTCCGCTTTTCTTCTTTCCTGTCTGTAACTGCAAGCCAAGCAAGTTTTCCTGCCTGCACCACGACCATCTTTGGTGTAAGTAAAATAATCTTTAATCAACCGCTAAGTGTCCGTGCCTAATTCTAGTCTGCCAGCCTGCATTCCCCGACCCGCGTGCCAGGGCTGCTGGCCACAGCCCGCCACGTGCCCCCAAGGGCCTCGGACTGCTCCCGGCCCGCACAAAGCCATGCCCTCACTCAACTGACACCAAGGCAGAAAGCAGGGCAGTTCAAACAATGCTGCCTTTTATGCAGTTTTTCCATCCCTCCCCCAGAGCACTGAGATTGGAAGGGACCTGAAGAAAGAATGACAGTCACTGGCCAGCTACACAGTCAATATGAGAGCAGTCCTTCCCCACTCCCTTTCCTTAATTTAGTTCCTGTTTCCCTGCAGGCAAGCCCAGCTTGAGCTTCAAAACTCAAAATGTTTCAAAAATTTTAAAACATTTTGACTTGCCTCATTTCGTTTTGAGGCTGTTTTGAAGCTCTCTGTTTTGTTTCATTTTTGCTGTATCGAGCAATTGAAACAATTGAAACAAACATGTAGATGTGTCCCTTGTTGCACAGAGGTAGCCAATTTATAAAAGGCAATGTTTATTCATGTACTATAGAAATCTTGTTAGGCCACAATCATGCCCAGATTAAAGCATACTAATTACTGTACTTCAGTGCACTAATTATGTGATTAAATGTGGGGTTGATACATCACCTGTCAAAATCTTTCCATAGACTTTAATGGGAGATGGATTGAGCCATCAAGAAGTCTCATACCAATGAAAATTTTCTCCTAAAATAGGGATCTAAGTTTGGGCCCATCACCATCAAGACATCTGCTTTGCTATGTTACGAACTGTATACAATGGTTTACTGGGACTCGGGAGAAGTCAGAAGACATTTAATGTTAATTTGCTGGTAGATATAATTTATTTTCCTTGAAACTCTCCCTCCTCCTCCTCCTGCCATACACAGAAGAAGGCATCTCTACAACCCTCAGAGAGATTAGCAAACATGTAATCTCATAGTTTTAAGCCTAGTTCAAATGTGTTTCCCATTAAAGCCTTTGCTAGGCTCTCTGTGGGAAAGTGGAGAATTTATCAGATTTCAGTGCAGTCAGGTAAAATTCTGCTGAGGAAGCAATACAATGCTTCTTTTCTCTCCAGGGTACAATTAAACCAATGCTTCCCTAGCAGTATTTTACCTTACTGTAGATTTCTTTTTCTAGTGCATTTCAAGTCCATAGAGTTTAGGGCCTTTTTAATGGATGACGTTTGACTGTTGTTGTTCCCCTGGCCCCATTAATCCAAAATTCATGTGGGATTACAGATGGGTTTTTATTAGATTATTAAAAAAGAGTTTAAATAAAAATGCTAAACTCTTTGCAAAGTATTAAAAATAAGCTGGTAGAGTCTAAAGAAAGCAGTCCACATGGAGGATGAGTATCTTCACACCTTGGTCTTCAGGGAGCTCGGCTCCCTTAGACAGTCCAGCTGCCATGGTTTTTCCTGTATATTGGCTAGCTTCAAAATACCACTCTGAGGAGGGTGGGTGTTTTCTGCACAACAGTGTAGCCTCAGGAGAAAGATCCACTCAAAATTCATTCCCAACCTTGAATGGGATTTTGGAGACAGTGACCAGCAGCAGGGACACAGGCTTCAGCAGTAGTTATACATCACCTAATTCAGCACCTCTTTGCCCTATCCCCCAGCCTGTCCCATCCTCACCCCTTTCCTTGTAGGTTTCCCAAGAGCTGAATTCCTGTTGCCAGGACCGTGCTACTGAGGCAGTTGACAAGCTCTCATTCTGAGGGAAACCTTTACAGTGCCTAGGTGTCCTGTGTGGAAGTAGGATGTACCCTTGGTTGTAGAGGCATTAAAGTTATAGTTATGCGAAAATAGCAAGGACACACATTTGTCTCAGGAGCTGAAACAATGTGTAGTGCCAGACTGAGCCCTTGTACAAGCACTAAGTCCAGTGGCTCCAACTTACACTAGGCCTTAGGATGGCCCATATACATGGCCATTACAAACTAGTTATATGTGATGCTGAATAAAGAGATACTTTTATCAGTAGCAATGTATTTAAGAGTCAGGAACAACGTTTATAGTGTCTTTCAGTTTTGCCCTCATCATTGGTCTGAAGGTATACATTTCCAAGTGTTATCGCAGGTTTAGCTTCTGGGAGATGTTTACAGAGGTCACTGTCATCGAGTGAATTAGGCTAGGGACAGACATTCAAAAAGCTTGAGCCTGAATTGATTCACTCTTTGCAGGTTAGTCTAAATTGTGCAGCTTAAACTGATTAAAAACTGGACAGGCATTCTCTGTTAAACCAGGAATTGCAGGCACATGCCTGCAGTGGCTCAAGCCAGAAGCCAGGGGGCACTAGAGCATGCCTGCCAGCCACTGCCAAAGGGTTCACACTAGCTTGCCCCTCTCTCCCTCTCCGGGACACATGGCAGAGACTGCAGTCAAAGCCAAAGCCTTGGCAGCTCTGTGGGATGGGGGGG
>NW_005842234.1:1406843-1413058 GCF_000455745.1 Alligator sinensis
TCTGTCCCTGCCTGTTTGCAGGTGAGCCATGGAGATGCTGGGGCTGGCAAATAGCAGCTGCAGCCCTCAGGGTTTGCCAGTGGAAGGAGAGGGGGCGGAAGGAGAAATTTGCCTCAGGGGCCATGGCAGGCCAGCATCTGGCCATACGCTGCCCCTGCTCCAGCTAGAGAGCAGAGCAGTGGGGCCAGCCTGGCTGGGCTGGAGTAGAGAGCCCTACCCAGCCCAAGAGCATGCTGGGATGCTGGGGGTGTCTGATTTATCTTAAACTAGCAAGGGGTCTGGGACAGACTTTACATAAACCAGTTTGAGCTGAATCCGTTAAGTCTGATATTACATTCAACCAGGTTTATCTCAAAACAGTTTCAGCCATTTTCAAACTGGTTTATGTGCACTGAACATCTGTTCTGATACAGGTTTAAATCAGTTTCTGATCACTTAAACTAGTTTATGTGTAATGTCTGTCCCGAGCCTTTGTGAGCAAGCCTGCCGTCTGCCTTACATGCACCAGAATGAACACTACTACTTCCTGGAACAGGAAGAAGGAGAAACTGCAGATCCAGATGAATGCTGAGGGTGAGTATAGGATATCAAAGTGAAAGGGAAGGTGTATTAAGGAACAGCAAAGAGAATGATGCATGGAATTGCACTAGAAGAGCACATGGGGAAGTTGAATGGGTAGTGTGGCTTCATTTGTGATCAAGGGAGTTTGAATCTACTCCTGCTAGCAGAGCTTCTAGTAACAGCTCTAATGGTTCATGGAGGCCTGGGCACCTCTGAAATATGGAAGAGGCCAAACAATTAAGTCAGCTTCAGAGTATATACTGCACCAGAGAACTCTATGGACAGTATTAATTGGTAATCAAGATTAGTAGTTATGCACAGTAAGGTAGCCTCAGGTCTGAAGACTATGATCCAAAACATCACTTGTCCCATGGTGTAACAGGGAACTCTAGCCCTGTTACCAAGAGACAGGGTGGTCCCTTTAAATCTAGAACCTTCCGGTCACAGCTGGCCGGTCAGGTAGGGGTTAAGGCTCAGGCCTGCCAGCCGGTCAGGTGACAGGAAGGGGAAGGTCAGACCCCTATAAACAGCAAGTGGAGAAGACCAGAGGGGCAGCAGAGAAGGGGACTCCCAATGACCATGGTGCCACGGCCACAGCTTCATCTGGAAGAGTATGCCACGCTGTGAGCCAAAGGGCATGATCACCTAAAGTAAGCAGGCATGTTGCTTCTCCTATTTTTTATTATCATTTTTCCATTGTATGGCCATAGAAGCCTATGTTTTGTGCTGGATGTTAATAACCCGGAGGACCGGGCTGAGACTATTTGGGGTAGGAGGAGGCCTCATTGGGGGCTCACTGCAACATGGGGACCCCACCACCAGAGAGGGTGTGGTATTAGGGGCAAGTGGACCCCAGTGCCAGAGGGGGCACAGAAGCCCGAGTGAGTTTTGAGAGCTAGCGCCTTGGAGTCAAGCCCCGATTAGTGGGTTGTTTTTTTTGTGGTTGACAGGCCTAGCTAGAGAGAAGAGGAGTAAACCCACAGTGGCTGAGACCCCAACATAAAAAGAAATTTTTAAATACCATCTGCAAGGCTTGGGCTGCAGTGTAGGGGAGGAATGGAACTTCAGATAGTGCCCCCTGGCATCAGGGCGAGAAATGGGCAGCCTCCTGCCTAATTAAGATCATTCATTAATTGACAACAAGATGTGGGAGGCGAGAAGGCGGGTGGTTGGCCCAGAAACAGGTGGCGGGCCAAGGGAAAATCACCCCCTCGCTAATGGACCCCCTGTTACAATGGTCCATTGGCTGGGAAACTTTCATACGGCAGTATGTATCATAAGGCGTTGGTTCGCCCGTATGAGGGAAAGAACCCTTGGGTCCTTAAAGAAGCAAAAGAAATGAGAGCAGACGCTAGCCCCAGACCTGGAATTGCAGCAGCAAGTCTTGGATTAGCTACACCAAGTGACACAAGGCCTACAGGATCAAGCCTCAAGACAATGGGCACTGGTAGCTAACAGGACCGGGGGCATCCACCCGCAATCAATGACCCAGGTGGGGATGTGCAGCTATGGAGCCAGAGTCGACTCTGAGGCAGGAGACTAGCCGCCCGCATTGACGGTGGAGGTGACAATGGAGGGGAAAAGAGTATGGGCTATGCTGGACTCAGGCTTATCGCAGACCATGGTGCGGAGTGATGTGTCACCGGCAAGAGAGAGGGAAGTAGTGGACCACATAATTGTTCAACGCTGGTGTGGGGATCCCATAGAAGTGGACAGAGTGGGGGCCGTTCTACAAGTAGGCGATAGGACCTGCCAGATGTTAGTTGGAGTGCCAGTGATACTGGGCTGTGACTGCCCAGAGTTGTTGACAGAGATAGCCGGTGTGATGCAGAAAGAGGGGAACGAGGGGACAGAAAGTCATTGCTGGAGGCCCTGGGAGGCTAGAAAACCCGAGGCTGGATGGGAAGGTGATCATGTGGCTGAGGGGTAACCAAACAACCACCACCCGAAGAAGACACCGAAAAGAAGGGGGATGTCACACACTTGTGGAAGAACAAACATTTCCAGTTGGAACAGAGTCGGGAAGCAGATTTTCAGTATGCTTTGCAGGAACACCTGGCTCAACAAAACGGTGAGGTATTACAACCAGAACTGATGAAGACAACGTTGAGGTTCGAGGTAAGATATGACCTCCTGTACCAAATTGAGCAAGGAAAGCCTGAAGGAGGGGAAGTCGTACAGTTGCTGGTACCTCAGCGATATCGACGGGCTCTATTGAAGGTGGCCCGTGAGCTCCCTATGGGTGGACATTTGGGCAGGGAGAAAACAGAATCCCATATTCAGGCAAGATTTTTTTGGCCAGGACTGTTATGGGAAGTGGCTAGGTATTGCACTTCGTGTCCCGTGTGCCAAAAGGTGAACCCAAGACACCCTCCAAAAGCTCCTTTAATTCCAATGCCCTTGGTGGAGGTTCCCTTTGAGCATGTGGTGGTGGACATTTTGGGGCCACTTCCCAGAAGTAGCACTGGAAACTAGTATATTTTAGTTTTACTGGATTACGCAACAAGGTACCTGGAGGCTGTGCCGATGCGGACAGTGTCTGCTCCAAAGGTGGTGAACGAACTATTAAAAATATTCTCACGAGTAGGACTCCCTAGAGAACTGCTAACAGACCAGGGGACAAATTTTACATCACACATGTTTGAAGGAGTGAGTAAAGCTTTGGGAATTAAACACCTAAAGACAGCAGTGTATCATCCCCAAACAGATGGGCTCCTGGAGCAGTTTAATAGGACATTGAAACAGATGTTAAAGAAATTTGTGGTTGAGAGTCCTCAGAACTGGAATAAAATTATACCATCTTTGTTATTTGCCATAAGGGAGGCATCACAGGCCTCAATTGGGTTTTCATCCTTTGCACTATTGTCACCTGACTGGCTGGCAGGCCTGAGCCTTAACCCCTACCTGACTGGCCGGCCGTGATCGGAAGGTTCTAGATTTAAAGGGACCACCCTGTCTCTTGATAACAGGGCTAGGATTCCCTGTTACACATGGGCTAAGTGAAAAATAATCAGCACTATTGCAGTCACATCCTATTATAACTGAGCATTCATTATCAGACTGACTGTAACTTATCCCCAATGAATTTTGCCTGCCCTGTTCCAAGACAGCAGTATATAAGGGCCCTAGCATATGTTATATTTATGGAATTATTAACTGTGTCACACATTCAGGCAATTAATGGCATAACAAAATGAGAAACCAGTCACAAAGATGTTCTATGTATAATGCTGTAGGCTCACTGTGCACTGGCATGTTGAAATGGTATCATTGGAAGTATGGCATCAGGGACCAATCCATGATGTTGTGCTTTTTATGGTGCCCTTTGAACATCTGGACAGGCAGGAAGCCCAGCACTGGGGACTGGGTCTCCAATGCTGGGCTTTTTACCTATTGCATGACAGATGTGGCATGGCAGGACACACAATTTCTGGGATCAGGGATAAAATTAATCATATCACAATCATGCAATTTAATTAACATCACCTGGAATCTAAGAAGTCCGGGGCAAATTGTCACACCACATGCTGATTAAGTTTGGCTGCAAAGATCCATATTTCTCAGGGTTAGAGGGCAATACCAGAGGTTCCAAGGCCTTACACAAAGGTTAATAATGTTTTTCTCAAATGTAAGACAAAGACCTAAAAGACCATCTTCCCCTTCTCACCTGAAGGATGCCTGCCCTCTCAGCCCTGAGTACCTCCATGCCACTTGTCCCAGCCAGTGTAGCTACCCACACTGTTCCTATATTCCAAGCATGTTCCTCTCACTGAATCTCTATTCCATTGACTCAGTCCCCAATCCTAGAAAGCTAACAGTCTACCTCCTTCCTTAAATGTCTTCCTCCACCCTAATCGCACTTTCCTCTGGCTCACACTGTCTAGGACACTGATCCTGAGTTTCCTACTCTCTGTTCCTTTATTTGAAAAGTCACCAGGTATTTGGCAATCTAGTCACTGATCCTCCTAACCCAGAGTACTCGGATACACATTGGACCTTATTTAGCCTTGCAGTTCAGCCAGCTCTGAGCAAACCATAATTGCTTAGGCAAAAGTTAATCAGCAATGCAGGGCACAAAGTATTCTATGGCCAATGAAAACTGAACAGATTTCACTGGGCAAAGGTACTGGAACTGTACAAACCAGAATCAGGACCCACCTTTGTAACTGGGGCCTTAGGCTTCTCATTGACCCAAGTGGGTAGCCCCTCAGCTGTTACGGATCTTTCAAAAGATAAAGCAGCACTTGTGGCTGCAAAGTATCCTTGGTCTTCTCAGAGGATGGCACATCCACCCCCCATGAGAAGTGCTTTTCTGAGTCAACTCATATTTATATCACAAAGGAATCAGACACAAGTACCTGATTAAAATATCAGGGTATAATGGGAGAGGTGTTAATAGCTCTGCCAGGTGTTAGAACTCAAGCTACAATGTAGTTCAATATTTATATGAACATAATAACAGGACTGGTTACAGGCTGATAGAAAAAAGGGAGCTCTTTTGGGAGCCCCATGGGAGGAGCTCCAAGCACTAATGGTATTTATACACATGGTCACACCACAGCACCAGGTGCTTTTAAAAGTGACTGGTGCTGCGGCCCATGCGTTTGTATAAATGGCGAAATGCATGTCAGCACTGAGAAAATGGCGGCATCATGCTTTTGAACTAAAACACATTGAAGGAGTTTTAGTTCAAAAGCACACCACTGCCATTTTCTCTGACGCACATTTCGCCGCTTATACAAATGCATGCGATGCAGTGCCGGGTGCATCAGCTCGTGTGCTCCGCAGACTTGATTAATGAAGCCTGCTCTGATGCACCGAAAATATTAGTGTCCCCATGCTGAAAAATGGCGGTGGGGGTGCTTTAACTAAAGCTCATTTGACAAGCTTTAGTTAAAGCACCCCTGCCTCCATTTTTCAGTGCAGGGACGCTGATATATAAGATGCTCCTGGTGCTTTCATTAGAGTATCTCTCAGAGCTGCTCTAATTAAAGCACCATCCCTGCAACGCACACTCCCAGAGCACGCATATATACACCCAAGGTGGAGACCCCATAGAATGATTAACTGAGCCACATGTGGCACTCTATAGGAAGAAGGGGGGAAGGGTTTTTTTTACCTGGTTTAGGGACCAAAAAATGTCTTGGAGGTTTCAGGGCACCAGCACCAGTGGTGGAGAAGAAGGCTGGAAGTAGGGGAATGCAGCCATACCTGCAATGTAGGTTGCTGTCCTAGTCCCACCTTTGAGGAATCCTGGATCCACTGCTATCTGTTCCCCCTTTCCAGCTGAGCTGATCACATACAGTCTTTTTATAACATCTGATGAAGTAGGTTGTTGCCTACAAAAGCACATGCCTCTAAACCACTTAGGGTGGTGTTACAGGTTACCTTTAAGTCATTCTAAATCTGTGAAATGTTAGGCAGTGCTCAAGTCGGAACAGTTTAGAGCAGTCACAAGTTAAGTCTTAATGCCACCTCTGACCTGCACAACTCTGACTTGCCACTAGATGCCTTGGGAAGCAGGGATGTGGCCAGGAGCCAGGACTCTATACCTCCTCTAGGAGCAGACCACTGGACTAGATTCATAGATTCATAGATTTATAGATGTTAGGGTCGGAAGGGACCTCAATAGATCATCGAGTCTGACCCCCTGC
>NW_005842234.1:1413080-1413629 GCF_000455745.1 Alligator sinensis
ATACTCATCTAACCTCCTCTTGAAGACCCCCAGGGTAGGGGAGAGCACCACCTCCCTCGGGAGCCCGTTCCAGACCTTGGCCACTCTAACTGTGAAGAAGTTCTTCCTAATGTCCAATGTAAATCTGCTCTCAGCTAGTTTGTGGCCATTATTTCTTGTAACCCCTGGGGGCGCCTTGGTGAATAAAAACTCACCAATTCCCTTCTGTGCCCCCGTGATGAACTTATAGGCAGCCACAAGGTCGCCTCTCAACCTTCTCTTGCGGAGGCTGAAAAGGTCCAGTTTCTCTAGTCTCTCCTCGTAGGGCTTGGTCTGCAGGCCCTTAACCATACGAGTGGCCCTTCTCTGGACCCTCTCCAGGTTATCCGCATCCCTCTTGAAGTGCGGCACCCAGAATTGCACGCAGTACTCCAACTGTGGTCTGACCAGAGCCCGATAAAGGGGAAGTATCACCTCCTCGGATCTATTTGTCATGCATCTGCTGATGCACGATAAAGTGCCATTGGCTTTTCTGATGGCTTCGTCACACTGCCGACTCATGTTCATCTT
>NW_005842234.1:1414175-1417351 GCF_000455745.1 Alligator sinensis
GTTGCCCGGGTCCTCCTTCCTCCCCTTCTTGAAGATGGGGACCACATTGGCCCTTTTCCAGTCCTCCGGGACTTTGCCCGTGCGCCACGAGCGTTCAAATATTCCCGCCAGTGGCTCTGCAATGATGTCGGCCAGTGCCTTCAGCACCCTCGGATGGAGCTCATCCGGGCCTGCTGACTTAAAGGCATCCAGTTCTTCCAAGTGACTCTGCACCATCTCAGGGTCTACGCATGGAAGTCTGGCACCTTGCTGCTGCCTCTCTACAATCCCTTAATTGTTAATTCGTTAATTTGTTAAAAAGTTACACATTAACTGGTTTAAGTGATCAGAAACTGATTTAAACCTGTAACAGAACAGAAATTCAGTGCACAATTAATGTTTGTTAATTGTTAATTCGTTAATTTGTTAAAAAGTTACACATTAACTGGTTTAAGTGATCAGAAACTGATTTAAACCTGTAACAGAACAGAAATTCAGTGCATATGAATCACTTTCATAATGGCTGAAACTGGTTTAAGATGAACCTGGTTGTATATAGTAAGAGACTTAACTGATTTAGGTCAAGCCAGTTTATGGAACTTCTGTCCCAGACCCCTTTCTGGTTCAAGTTAAATCACAGTTCCTCAGCATCCCAGAATGCTTTGCAGACTTGGGCTTGGCTGTGCTGTCTGCTCCAGCAGAGCAAGATTGGCCCTGCTCCTCTGGTCCCTAGCCAGGCCACAGCCAGGGTCGGCCTGGTGGGGGTGGAGCAGCCCCTCACAGGCTTTTTCCCTGCTTGCTGCTGGGGTGGAAGGTGGGGCATGGCCAGACCCCGGGCCAAGCTGGGAGAATGAAGCAGAAGGGGGAGGGGGCTTAAAGCCCCCTCCTTCATGAGCACGGGATGCCTACTGGGGCCTGCCTGGTGATGCATAAGGGGTGCATGGGAGTTCATGTGCACCTCCTGAGAGTGCTGGTGCACCCCCTGATAGGCTGTGCTCCCGACTTAGGTGATGGGCAGAGGGAGCAGGCAGGAGCACTGGTGCTCCGCCTGCGAGCGCTGGCCAGGGAGTGGGAGTGTCAGATGTAGCGCTGTGGCCACTTCCGGGAGTGCCACAGCCAAATCTGGGAGTGCCACGGCTGCTTCCCAGTTGGTGATTCCTGTGTGGGCAGGAGAGGGGGTTTAAACCCCTCTCCCTCCCTCCACCGTAGCCTGCTAGCCCCAGCCAGAGTCTGGCCATGCTCCCACCCCCTCCACTTGAGCAGTGAGTGAGGAAAAGCCAGGCAAGGGCCATAGGCAACCGGTAGCACCTTAGTCGGGGGGGCACATGTCCCCCCAGTGACCAGTCAGCGACGGCGGCCAAGCTCACAAACTGAGGAGGGGGTGGGGGGGTGAACAGCCCAAAGATAACACTTGCCTGGAGTGGCATAACTTTAAAATACTTAGAGAATTTAGAGCACAGTTAAACACCTTTAATGAGGGGCCACTCTCATTTTAAGTGATTTCAGAATAGTTTAAAGGAGTGTTTTTCAACCCATAGGTCATGACCCAAAGATGGGTCACAAGAATATATGAAAGCGTCACAAACAATCTTTAAAAATGGATTCTCCTTTAAAGGAGAAAAATGTGGGAAACCATGGGTTATCCCTTGCAGGCTGGCAGAGCTACAGCCTGCAAGGGGCTGCTTGGGGCTCCCTGTCCCATATACCTAACCCCTGCCCCACACATGGGGGGCTGGGGGCAGGGGACAGAGGGTTGGAAGTGAGAGGCACTGGGTCAGGACTGGCCATCGATGTTGACAGATGGGTCCTGGTACAAAAAAGGTTGAGAACCACTGGTTTAAAGGTAACCTGTAACACCATCCTTAGTCTCTAACTGCTGCCTGACTCTCCCTTATTTCAAGCTAACATGGCTAACCCTCTCTCTCTGTTCCTAGGTGAGTGTTTTCACCTGACTGGACTATCACTAGGCAGGCAGCTCTTCTATTGCTATGTTTTGAGAGAAGACCACTGTGGCTGCTGTACTTTACACTGCATGCCGTGGTGATGCTGTACCTTTGCAGGATTCAGAGCATGCCTAATGGAGCAAGCTGTTTTGGAACCTGGGCAGAGTTTAGACACTACTTTGCCTTCTCTCTAGATTGTGATAGGGCTCAAGCAGGAGCTAAGCAATTAGCCCCTCAGGCCCATTTCAGTGCCTAGTTTACCTTGGTTCTAGGTATATAAATACCTTTGAGGTTCTGAGCCTGAGTCACCCATGAATATTTCTAGATTCATCTTTGCATTAACCCTGTAGGGCAGTTAATAATTTGCACCCCCTGTTTGAAGATCAGAACTGAGGAAGTTAGAAATTCAGCAGCCTCCGATCAGCTTTCCCTCCCCTACTACCTCATTTTTCTAAGACCCAGTAAAGATGATAATATTTAGGGGTCTGTGATAGGGTAGTAAAGCACCTTAATGTCTATTTCTGGTCTTGTTTTATTTTGAGAGGAGAAAGTGTGCTGCTTTTATAGTTTATTAGTTTATAAATGTGGGTGATTAGAGCCCAAGGACCTCTACCTCAGAAGCAGAGGTAGTTCCCTGCAGCAGCTGCCATGGGAGCATAGTGAGTCAGAAAAGGAGAGGGGAGGTTAACTGGTAGGCAATTGGTATTGTTTGGACTTGTTAGTGAGGTGGTTAATGCTGATTATGGAAACATTGGGAGTGTATGGAGGTGGTCAGTCCTTTCCCCACCTCCCTTCCTTCCTCCCTCCCTCCCTCCCACCAGGTTGTAGATAGATGTAGATAGTAAAGAATGTTTGGTCTTTGAATGACTAAAGTGTATTTCTCAACTTGGAGTACATAGCAAACTTCTAGTGGGAATTTGATAGGAAGGAATGAGACAGCAGAAGCATGTACTAAGCATGCAGAAACTGCTTTAAAGCTGTAAGAGAAGATGTGTTCATGGCATTTAAAGTGCTTTAAAAATGGCAGATCCCTTTCTAAATTAACCCTTGATGGATGTGGTATTAGACTAAAGTGATTTATGTTAAAGTGCTTTATCAAATGTCTGTAGTACATCCATTGCAAATCAAGGTAGGCTGCATTCCCCGCAGAATCCCAGAGGAGCCCCTCACTGGGCAACTTGCTAGCCTCCGCCAAGCAGACTAGCACCAGCCCAGCCCCTCTCTCCCCCCCCCCCCCCAGTTTCCCACAAGGGC
>NW_005842234.1:1417361-1425560 GCF_000455745.1 Alligator sinensis
AGGAGACAGAAAAAAACTCTGCCTCCTCCCTGTGAGGCTGGTTGGGTGGGGCGCGGGGGGGAGCAGATTCCCCCTGCTACAAGAGCCCCCCTACAACTTGCTGACTCAGGGTTGGAAAGGGTGTAGTCCAGGTCTGGGGGAGGGGGCTCCATTCGTCTCACTCGCCGCAGTTCCTTGTGCAGCTAAAAGCTGGCCAGGCGACCCTATGCTGTCAGGCTGCAGCTGTCAGGAGGTTGGGGTCAGGGGGTGAATGGAGCCACTCCTGCACATGGGCCTCCTCACAACTTGCTGTCTTGGGGCTCGTGAGGGTGAGCTGGGGCTGCACAGCAGAGGGGTCCCATTCACCCCCCCCCCCAGCCTCCTGGCAACTTCAGGCAGAAACTGCAGCATGGGGCTGCCCATCTGGCTTTTAACTGGACTGGGAACTGTGGCTGGAGGGGAATGGAGTCCCCATGTTGCATGGACCTGGCTCAGTACCACCCCAACCCCTGAGTCTGCAAACTGTGTGGAGGCCCCTGCAGCAGGGGTTTCACAACTGCCAGTTAGTGGAGGGGGTGGAGCTGGGGAAAGGGACCATTCCAGCAGCCTCCTAGGAGGTGTACAGCCAGAAGTGTACCCCACCAGCTGGCCTTGGTCAGTGCAGGCCATTTCCATGCCCCACCGCCCTTTCCCAGACGAGTGAACCTCTCTTATGTTCACTCCCACTCTAATCCAGGCTGGTGAAAAAAGACATGAAAAAAGAAAAAAAATACAGTGCTTTATCAAAAGAAGTGCATCAGTTTGACCTGGCTCCCCAGCGCCTCTATATATTGGGTGCTTCAGTGGGGCTTTCTGATGCTTCTATTTAAAGCAGGGCAGGGGGTCAGACTAGAAGACCTACAAGGTCCCTTCCGACCCTACATCTATGAATCTATAAAGGTGATTTAATCAACTATTAGATAAAAGCACCAAAAAGCCCCACTGAAGCACTCAATCTGTACAGACACTGGTCAAACTAACGTAACCCGGGCGGTACTCCAAAAGGTACCCCCTCTCCAATTGAAGGGATTAGAGCAGGTGCACAAGCACTGTGGGAGGTGTAGGGACTCTCCTCCCCCTATAGAGCAGAGCCAGACCACCACTGTTTTGTTGTAATAGGGGGCAAAAAAAACGGGAGAGCGGGGGGGGGGGGGGGGTATAGTGGACACCACAATGCCCCAAGGGGCAGGATTCAACAAAGGTTAGACACTTACAATCATTGGCAAAAGACAGGGTTAACAAAATATAAAACACAAAACACAAACAACAGAGCAAACAATACTGGTTGCAGAAATATAAAAAGGCACAAAATACAAAATGTCAAAGGACAAAGAAATATAGGGCCTGGGTCACTGGAGGGGGGAGAAAAACACAATGGCTCCTGTCTACTGCAAGAGGAACTTTTCCTTGTTAACTTACTCACCTCAAGTCACCAAAGCTGGGACTTGAACTCAGATCTCCCAATTGGTAGGCAAGAACACTACCACACAGTCACCACTGTTGGTACTGCTCTAAGCTCCTAGGGGTCTTGACCTTCCTGGAGCCCCAGCCTCACATCGAGCTGCCTGACCTCTGATTGGAGGAGCTGGAAGCCAAGCTGGGACCCCTCAAGTCACTGCTCAGATCCTCCTGCTGGCCACAGCCTCTTGTAGGGGATCCTGGAGCCCAGCAGGAAGCCTCTCTTTCCGGCCACACACCGTGCTGCTCAGGGTCCCAGTGCTGCCTGCAGGTCCTGTGCCTTCAGGTGCTTCTGGGGCAACTGCTTCTGCCCCGCTGGCTCAGCTCTTTGAAGCTCCTTCCTCATAGTCCCTCACTGGTCTCCTCTTGAGTCAGCCCTGCTGCCCCTTTTATCCCTCTCCAGGTGACCCAAGGGGCCAATCAGGGGACATGAGGGGTGAATCTCTGGGCCTGATTGGTGAGGAAAGGGAATCCCAAGTCCTCCAATCGTTTTTTATCCCTTCAAAACCCCTGGGCCAAATCATGACCAGATTGGTGAGGAAAGGGAATCCCAAGTCCTCCAATCGTTTTTTATCCCTTCAAAACCCCTGGGCTAGGTCACTGCCAGCTAGCCCATCACACTAACATGATGCCTCTTCTGGGTATGCACTGTGCTTGGTGTGGGGGCATGCCAAGCTGCAAGTAAAGTGCTGATATTTTTTGTTTTGGTTTTTTTCATGTCTGTAAGCAGTCCTAGAGCACTTTGAGTAAAGCACGATACTTAAAGTGCTTCCACCTTGGGCTTTTTGAACATCTGTACTTAGCCAGGGTTAGCCTGTAGTAAGAATATGGTCATGATCAACTTTGATCTCTAAACAAGGAAAGGATCAAATGCCTGTGTTTTTCAGTTGCAATTATTGCAGCTCTCCGAACCCAGGAGTCATGAAGTTAGACCCAGAAATACAAAAATGAAGCTAGGTTTGGTATTACAGAACGTTACGTGTAATGGTCACCAAGCATGACACTTAATATTTAACATTTATTGATTAAAATTTCTGGCCCATATGACTTTTAATCATATGAGATCATAATACCTTCATTGAATTTTTGTGGGAAAACAATGAATAATGTTCCTTCCTTACTAAATCTGAACTCCTAGTAACTTTTGATGTGAAATTTACAGCCTTAAAAGAAGCTGGACTAATATCTTTTGTTTGGCTGAGAGTCACATTTTAAGAACTGAAATTTAAAAAGATTGGCTTGTTATTACTGAGTCTGAGATCAAGGAAAAAACATGAAAAAGTAGCTAAATTCCCTCTAGTCTAAACTGGGCTCTTGATATAATTCTAACTGTGATTCAGATTAGATGTGTTGCAGACCATGGGGTGTGGGGGTGAGAAAATAATTTTCTGGGGAATGAGATGTTACCAGCTGGAGAATCATAGAGTAACTTTGTTATTCTGTAAGAAGTGCCCTGAAATGGTAGTGGAATCTGGGACATGAACAATAATTTTGTTCTAGTGTGAGGACTCAACAAATCTGGACTACTAGATAGTTAGTAGTATACAATTTAACATACTCCTAGACTTAAACAGCGATGTTAGGAAAAGTATTGGTTCATTAACTATCCTGTGCATCTCTCTTAAAAAAACTTCCCTTTTTTATTATTATCAAGTTATTTACAACTGTTAATTAACTTGACTCAATTAGGCTTAGTTTGTCAGCACACACGGCATAACACTAACTTACAGGAGGGCTTGCCAACTGTTCTGTAACTGTAACAAAAGGCTCGATAATTGCCAAGAAAAGAATCATGGACCTTTATGTGTTGCTTCAGTGAAAAGTGAAATTCTTCTTGACATTCTAACCATGCCTCAAAAAATATGGGAGGGGGGAGTATGTGACATAAATACATTCAAATATCTTTTCCTGTTTCATGCTTGATATTGTTGAGTTTGAGCCTCTGAAAATGGTTGGCACGTAGTCAACTCTGACAATAACTTTAGGGTTAATGTATAAAGTATTTAGAGCTAAGACAGAAGATATTAACATGATAAAAGAGGAAAGAAGTAGGTGCAAGACATTAATACAATATAAATTATATACCCACTTAGGTGAGAATTGTATTGCTACCCTTGGTTTTGGAGTCAGAAGTGAGGACTAATCGTTAGACTCCTAAACAGGTGGTTTTGATTTCTCTTTCTTGTAAGCACATTTAATAAAAAACCCTCCATATTGCCTTGAAATGTTGTACATGAAGAAAAAACTATATAGTAAGCCTAATGTATGACGACACAAGGATAGTGCTTGGGGACTATTACATAAATATTCCGGCACGTAATTGTTTCTACTATTGTTATACTAGCAATTTAGAGGTCTCAAACAAGATCAGAGCCCTGTGTTAGCTGGTGGACAGAGACAAAGGAAGAGACTCCCTGTCCTAGTAAAGCTTGTGGCCTAAATAGGCAAAACAAATCATATGGGAGAAAATGTTTACAAATTGATAGGTCCTACATCCAAGTGTGGTATTCCAACTATAGAATCTTTCCTATATACCGTTGGAAAGTTTTCCAGAACATACTTAATATCCAGGATATTATATATTGATGGTACCCTTATACTCTTAAAAAAAAAGAGAATGTCATGTAAATATAAAGGCTGCTTTGATTTACAATGCTTAAAACCAAAACAACATGAACGACCAGGCTATAGATATGTTATAGCTGGTATTTGGCACACGTAGTTCACTTTTGTATAACAACAAAGTCAATAAAAACTGAAATAAATTCGAAGTAGAACTATTTCAGTGTTGACACTGAGACAGGACACTTCTACTTTGAGACAGGATAAATCAACAGACCAGGTCTGTGCTCAGCACTTCACGGGAATAAGGATCTAAAATACCAATCCTGCCATTCCCTCTGTGCTCCTTCCTTCACATTTCCTCTACTTCATCACCTTTAGGGCATAAGCATGTGATGACATTAAAACCCAAGCTGTCCAGGGACAATCTGTCCAGGGACAAGTGCAATGTCTCTTCCTAGCCTAAGAGTACTTAAAGGGCTAATTGGATTGATGAGAACTGCCAGAATCTTAGCATTGGAGAAAATGAGGAAACTAAGGTCTAAGTACATGTAGGGTAAAATTCTGGACTTCATTGAAGACAATGAGGAATCTTGTCATTAGTTATGAAACTGTTGATCAAGTTATGCATGTACTGAATGATTCAATTGTGCCAGGCATGCCAGTAACAGCTCAGCTTGCTAACTCAAAAGGGCCTTGAGCCATTGGTGGAACACTCCCACCAATCAGGTGGTGGTGGAGGATAGGCTGCCCCGCCCCTACTCGGGGCAAGGCAAAGAGCCTGGACCTGGATGAGGGCTATACTTCCCCTCAACGTGACTGGTCCTCTTGCAATCTGGGGGCAGAGCCTCCGAAGGGCATAAAAGAACAGTGTGCCCAGCTCATGGGCATGCTGCATCGAGGGATGAAGAAGAGAGTGGGACAAAGAGAAGCTGTGGAGAGCTGCCCAGCAGGGCAGAGCAGTAGCCCTGAAGACCTCCTCATCAGATGGGAGTGGGGAGCCGCACCACTGAGAAGCACAACGGCGGTGCACAGTTCAGTGCAGAGTCAGACCCTGGGAGCAGTATGAGGCAGCTCGGGTTTGCACCCCTGGTGTGCAGCCAGGATTTTGGTGCACAGACAATGCATGGCATGGTCAAAGTGGGACCGAGGCCCTGAAGCCATGTGAGGCAGCTTGGGTCTCCAACCCCTGGCACAAAGCCAGGAAGACTTGGTGCAGGCTGTGCTGCACAGGGGGTCCAGGAGCGGACCCAGGTCTCGGGAGCCGCACAGAGTGGCTGGGGTCTACAGTGCCCCCTGGCACCAGGCCAGGCATTTAAAGCTGAAGCCTTGCATGGAGGGTTCCGGTCAAAACCGAGACCCCAGAACCCTGCAAGGCAGCTCGGGGCCCCAACCCCGAGCACAAGAGTAAAGCACTCAGTGCACACAGCCACCAGCAGCCGGCAGGCCCGGAGGGAGCCAGAGATAGCTGGAGCCTCAGCAGGAGAGGCGGCAACTCACTGGGAGAGAGACAAGGACCCTCCACCCAGATCCCTGGAGTTGTGAGTTCCCAGGGAAGGGGATTCCCACAGGGAAGGGGGAATCCACCTGGGTTGGAGAAGCCAACCACTGAAGGGGAAGCCCTGACAGAGCTCCCCAAGTTTAAAGTTTTATTTTGGGTTAAAGGATATTTTGTCTGGGCTGGGGAAAGCCTGAAGGGCACAGGGGAAGCTTCTCCCTTCCCCCAGGCTCCAGAATAGCATAGGTCTTGGGGTTCTTAGAAGAGTTCATTATATTTGTTGCCTACAAATGGCCAACTCGGGATCCTTAAAATTCTGGTTTATTAGGCGGATTGAAACACTGTAATGAAGTCAAATCATAAACCTTGGGGCTGGTCCCCCCCCCACTTTAAAACACAATTCCTTATCTTACAGTGAAAGAAAGAGGAAGGAAGAAAAGGTAGAAGAGGAGAAACATATCCAAAGAGGGGAAAGCAAATGCAGGCAAGAGGAAAAGGGGGCTTTCTGCTACATATTCAGGGGTGTTGTGCCTTATATTTTGTGAGTGGGCGCAGGTTATTGTGTGGTTTATATTTCATGTTATATAAGTGTAAGTTGATAAAGTCCGAAATTATTGAGTTATATTGAAATCTTTAATCTGATACTTTGAGGCTAAGTATTTGATAGAGTATATAAATATTTGTAAATTTATATTTAATATCTAAGTAGATTTAAATTTTGATAGAGTTCAAGGTTATAAAACACTTGTTGAAACTTAGGTTAGAATTTTATTATAATAGTTAACTGTATCCTGAGAGGTATGTAAATATTACCTATAATCCTTATTTTTGTAAATGTTTTGTGTGTGTATTCTTTTAATCTTTTTCATAATTTATATTGTAATATTTATAAACATATATAGTTAAGTTATAGAGTGTGTTGGTCTGGTTCTCTGTCGGGGAAAGAGGAAACTGCACACTGCCAGCAGTTTTCCCACACAGCACACATGCTCTGCCAGAAACTTTCTTCAATTGGAGAAGGGAGTACACAACCAGGTACACCTGGGTTATACAACAATTTGCATTTTGTGTATCAGGATTCAGGGAGGAAAGTACTCAATATTGTATATGTGCATTGGGGAGGCCAGGGGGAATACTCTTCATAATGCAGCCAAGTCACTTGGCTTATCTCCTGGAAGTAAAGGTTGGGAAGTGGTTTGGGTTTTTTTCTTCCCCTCCCAGCACAGAATGTGATTGCTGTTTCATTAGGATCAACTGAGTTTTTGGGCTCTTATCAAATGTAACTGGGAGGCATCTGAACTCCTAGACTCATGGGCCTTGGACTTGTATATAGGATGCCAGCCAGGTAGAAAATATAGCCCATGGATACTTATAGCCACAGTTATTGAACTTCGTTCATCTGGATTTGGAATTTAATAGCTAATTTTGGACTAAAAAAAAAAAGGAAAGAATTCTAAATAAAAATCTTGATCCAGAACTACAGCTGCCTTGAAAACCAGCATGAATAGTTGCTGAGGCACAAAACCTTCTCGGGGGGAGGAGAGGGGGGGCAGGAGGGGATTGTGCGTGTTTCCAATTTTTTGTGGGGGGAAGAGATATATATATTGAGATTATATTATATATATATATATATATATAAAATATAATACAAGTTAAAAAGTAAGATGCTAATTTCATATGGAACTGTTCAGCCTTTCAATAGGTTGCTCTAAAAATACATATTTTTTTATGATCTTTTCTTTTTCTTTTCAGTCCATAAAAGATCCACTTCAAGGTAGTGCCAGTATAAGGTACCTAGTTTGAATGGCCACAAAGGATATAAAATGGATCGTGGAAAAGGACCATGAAATACTTTCTTCCCCCCCAACACCCTACCTAGCAACAGATGTCTAAAATCAACCTTTTCTAGGACACCTTTTGCCTATATAATTTCCGCACAAAAATTCTGCTTAAAGACCAGTTTCACCCCCAAGTCATATCTAACACATCTTTACAGCATATGTATTTTTAGACCAACCTATTGAAAGGCTGAACATTTCAGTATGAAACTAGTATATGACTTTTTAACTTGCCTCTGAACTTTTCTTTTTGTAATTCTGTGTTAATCGTACAAGAATCTCTTTCTACAGCTCTACAAAACCGATGAGGGGGGAGGGCATCTAACAGTCTACTATATCCCTTTCACTCTATCTTTTCATCTTGGATGCTTTTGACATGCATTAAAAGAGTGTTGAACATTGACAATGGGAAACATGAGAGGAGAGGTGGCATCCAACTATTTTGGTGATAAAAAGGTCATTACAAATAAAACCTATAAGATTATTAAAATCCCTCTGCACTAGAGGGCTGGTATCCTATTCTTTTGTCAACACACTTTTCACCTAATAACTTTCAGAACAACAATAGTCTTACCAGCAGGGCAGTTGTTTAACTTTCACTGACATCAATGTCCTTCATCTCTTACCATCTCTTTCCTGGAGCAAACTCTTTATTTGCAATCAACGGGCATCCGCCTGAATAAGGAATCCATATCTTTTAACTTGACACAAGTCTGGTTGATGCTGTGGCTAAAAAAAACCCCATAGCTGCTGCTAGCTTGTCTGCTTCATGGCTTTGACTGCTCTGATGCTCTGAGCTACATTAATAATGAAATAGTGGGAAAG
>NW_005842234.1:1425591-1461169 GCF_000455745.1 Alligator sinensis
TAGACATGTAGACACCTCTGAAGAAGGCAATATGGTCAGACCACAGGACTAGACAGACCAATACTTAGAGTGTATTCTGGATAGTATAAAGGAGTGTAAGGCAAGAGTCATTAAGACCAGAGAAGCACATCCTTGAATATAGTAGTAGCCTGCTACTACATTTGTGAAAAACCTCTACTTTAGGGGTCGCATTATAATACAGCACATGTAATATGCTTCTTGTCCCTAAATTCTTCTCTGTCCTCTTGCAAAGATTAGAAGGCTTGTGGTGATGCCTGTGTTGTAGGGTTTCAAGAACAGTACTTGTCTGTCAGTTTCAAAAGATTCTTCAGTGAGAAGGGAAGATTGCTAGTATTGTGAAGCTCAAGAATAATTGCCTTATTATCAGCTTTATGTGAGTTTTTTGAAGTCTTTTATGGCACTGCTCTTTTTTGCAAAAGCTTCCATCCTTCTAAGCTAATAGTAAGAAAGATCTAGGAACATGGTGTGTTGAGTTACTTTCAGCATACTTCTGCAGACCTTTCAGTAGCATAAGAATCTCTTTTGATGCCCCTTCTTTTCAAGGAACACTTAATCTAATTGACAATTCCATCTGTTTCTTGAAAGATCTGCTGGTGATGCGTGTAATGAGAATTTCCTTCTGATTATTGAAGTTTTAAAATTTCATATTGATGGTTTACTTCCTAGAAGTGCCTGAAAAGTGAATGTTGGTACTGAAACAGTAAAGGGAGTAACTTTTTAAATTTGTATGTTTTATCACAATGTTGAAGAGATGGATGGAGGAATTGTCCTTTTAAATTTTGATAAAATGTCTGTCAAAACTCCCTTCAAATTCATATTTATATAGTGATCCTCTCCTCCAGCTAATAATCTGCACAACCAGCACTTCCTGGGCAAGATCCTCTGCTGGTGCAAAGCAGCATTCCCTCTAAGCTGTGTGGAGTGGACGGTCGCATAGGCACACACATGCCATATTGCCACACAGTTTAGAGAGAATGTTGGTGCAAATTGATACACTCTGAACTTGGTGGAGGCTATAAGCACAAATTGTGACCTACAAATGGGACTTCTTACGTGCTGATTTTCATTGAGGGTTGAATTAACTCCAGTTTGGAATCTGAGCCAAGGTGAGAGACCCGGTTAACTTTCACAATAAATCTCTGTTTACGGCCTGTAATCTCTGTTTAAGGCCCTGTTATCTCTGCAATCTCTGCTTAAAGCCTGTTAGCCAAAACATTTTGGCTTAATGGCCTAAAACTAGGTAGCTCAAATGTAATTAAAAACAATTTAATGTATGGGATAAAAAGTGCAGGGCAGTTTGAGGTAGACAATGTTTTATATCAAAATGCAAGGCCACCTCTAGGTCTGCTCCCATGTAGGGAAGAGATATGTATCTGGTATCAGAGATAATCTTGCCCTGGAGTAGCATAATTTTGAGCTGCATAATGAGTGCTTAAAACCAGGTGCTGGTGTTACTGTGCAGACAATCCTGTGTTAAAAGCTCCAGGAGCTACCCAAAATTACCATGTAACCAGGTTCAGGTATCCAGGTTATAGCCATATTGGTCTAGAGCAGAGGTTTTCAAACTGTGGGCCACAACCCCTGAGCATCTTAAAAGGGGGTCCAAAACCCGTGTGCCACTGGTGCTTCTGTTTCTGCCATTGCATGCTGCCGGCACTTCCACTTTCGTCACTGCGTGGGAGACTTCCCACTCATCGATTACCAGCCAGGGGGTTGTGGTATTGCAGTTTGAGAACCCTTGGTTTGGAAGCAAAGGGAATCAGAACTTGTGGTAGAGGTGATACCTTGTATTAGACTAACTATAGTTTTGCAAAAAAAATGTAACAAGGTTTACACTTTTCTGGGGCTTCCTGTGCTGTGGTCACTTTCATTGCGATTTGATAAGTAGCAGTAAAAACTGTTTGCTCCCAGAACAGTACAGACCTCCAAAAAATCCAGGTGATCCCTGGAAAGCCTATACTACTACATTTTCCACAATCAAATTGTAAATTCAATGTATTTTTAATGGACTGTGTAACTTCCCTTCCTATGCCTTGCATAGCCTGTGCCTCTGGGCTAGTCTTTGCGTTTAAAAAAAAAAAAAAAAAGGATGTAAATAATTAGCTGATTCCACTTAAGATGATTGCTTCCAGGTTGGACGTTTTCCCGTGCTATCACATGGACTTTACTGACATCTGGACTCCCATCAAAACAGGGCTGGACACAGTCATTCACACAGGCAGCTTGAGTAGCAATAGCCTTGAATAAGCCTCAATTGATCCTGGGGTCAAGTGTAAGGGCAGATATTTCACAGGTGTTTAAAATGGGAGGATGAGCATGGAGGCCTGCAGGATCCCGGGATAAAATACTTCATCCCAGGGTAACCTGGCCCTACAACAGCTGGTTCACCCCCAGGCTTTTCCCCGGCTTGATGTTACCCGTTGTCCTGCGGGAAGAAAACCCGCGGCAGGGAGATGAAAGAGCGAGGAGACATTTGACTATACAAAGCGGGGACTGATCTGCAGCTGCCCGGCCGGCCGCGCACTACCCCGCGGCAGCTCTCGTGACAGCCCGCCGGGTACCCGCAGCTTCGGTCTTCGCGCGCGGCCGGGCTCTGCCACAGAGCAGGAGAGGGGCGGGGCTTGTGGCCTGGCGGGCGTGGCCTCGGGGCGCCGAATGCTCGGACATTGGTGGGTACGCGCGCGGCCCAGCCTATTAGCGGTTGCGCTGAGCCTAAACTGCAGGGCATCTACTCCCAGCTCCAGCGCGGGACAGGTAGACCGGGGCGAGGCTTGTGGCCAGGTGGGTGTGGTCTCTGGCGCATAGTGTTCAGCGGTTGGTGGGTGCAGGCGGCGTCCAGCCTATCAGCGCGTGCACTCAGCCGTACGTCCAATAGAGCGGGTCAGTAGGAGAGGGGCGGGGCTTGCAGCCGAGCGGGCGTGGCCTCGGGGCACCAAGCGGTAGCTAGGGACGCCAGGCAGTTGCTAGGGGCGCCGGGCGGGCCGGGCAGGCGCCTCGGGGATGGAGGGGGATGACGCGGCGGCCGCGCTGGACCACGTCGTGGGCGGGGGATTCTCGTCTGCTTGGAGGCTCCAGAAATCTGCTCCCAGGACAGGCTTGTTTCTAATCTGTACCAAAAACACCTTGTTTGTGACAAATACCGACTTGTCAGGCTCAAGATTAAATATTGGTCTGTTCTTCTTCAATCCAGTTGTTTAAAAATGATACTAACACTTAAACACTTGCAATAATAAATACAATGCTAAGTAATACATTAAGAAGCATAAAACTAAGAATGGAACTTAAAAAAAGCAAACAACAAAAATAATTAAATAAAATTTAAAAGCAGTTTAAAATAACAAAAACACTAAATAAAACTTAAACAACAAAAACAAAACAAACAAATAACACTTAATTTAAATAACAAAAAATGCAATAAAACAAAAAGTTAAATAAACACACAATAAAACCTAATAATGATGATAATAATTATAATAATGATGAATAATTGTAATAAACTGAAACTTGTAACAAGCTGTGTCACTGTCAAATTGGGCTTGTCAACCACAAGCAGATTCATGAGGCAACTGACTAGACCTCTTACATGTACACCATGATCCAGAGGATCATCATATAGGATGGTTGCCTATATTATTATTATTATTTTATTATTAGGTTTTATTAACGATAATAATACTCCAGATGATCTGAAAGCGAGCAAAGTGAGGCTTTCATTCAGAAATGAGGGATCTCCTAAAATAAAAGTTTTAGATGAATGCACTGACAGAAAATGAGTCCACTGAGGTACACAGGGATCTTTCCAAGTCAAAGGACTTTGGGGCAGGTTTTATCAGTTTGTGTATCCCCAATGACCTCAGCTCAGCAAAAGAGCGCGCACAGAGTGAATTGTCTCTTTGGTCACTTTAACTGTTTTGTATCAAACCTAATTTCCCCCACTTTCAAAGATTTCACAGTTTACATTTAGATTTCTTGCTGTTAGATGGCAGTCTCTTGAAGTCAGTTTCAGTCGATAGGAATTTCTGGGTGAAGAATACAAGTAATCGGTTATTCTGGGATGTTAACCCAGAGCAAACCATCTTTATTTATATGTTGCTTAGTTCTCTAGTTCTGTTTCCCCTACTATCTTTTGATTGAATTTTACTGCTGTTAAAAAAAAAAAAAATCCTATGTGAACTTGTGCTATTAGATAAGAGACTAGGTCTAGTCTGAAAAGCAGGGTGCATCTGCACTTCTGTATCCCCTCTGGGGCTACCCTTGTGGCTTCTCATGGGATTTTTATGCCATTTTGCATTTGTGATGTTCTTAGAAATGAAGGGGTCTGGGTCCATCTCAGTATTACTGAACGGACACATCTAGTAAATATGAAACATTTTAAAATAGAAATGGTGGAAGAACCACCTTGATGTTTCTACTTATTGGCAGCCTTTGGTTTTTAATCAGATATTCCCCAGCTGCGCGCAGAAGTCAAATCTTTGGACGCCAAGAGCTGGAAAGTGCCTATGAACATAAATCAAACTCATGTGACAGAGATAATTTTACCCCTGGTCAGACTGGTAGGGATGGGGTAGGGATTTTTGCATTCTTCTGTAGTGAGGGCCTGGTCCTCTACTCAAGATCTCTTAAGCATATATTGACAACATTTCATAGAAGCAGGACTTGACTGCCATGGTTCCCCTGCTTTACCTATGATGGTTGAGGATATTAGGTCAGTGTCATGTCAGGGTTGACAGTAGTCTTCTGTAGAGCTTAGATTTTGGATTGGATAGTAGGACTGTGTGAAATTTCACCGGCTGTTTCATTTCAACACTGTTTCGACTCATTTTGAGCTCAAAACAGAGAAATTGAAATGAAACAAAGAGCTTTGAAACAGCCTCAAAAGGAAACGAGAGCAGTCAAAATGTCTTGAAAGTTCTGAAATGTTTCGAAGCTGAAGCTGGGCTTGCCTGCAGGGAAACAGTAAGGAGAGGGAGGGGGAAGAGGGGGGAAGGACTGCTCTCATACTCACTGTGTAGCTGGCTAGTGACTGTGATCCTTCCCTGAGGTCCCTTCCAATTCCAGCGCTCTGGGAGAGGGATGGAAAAACAGCATACAAGGCAGCATTATTTGAACTGATCTTCTTTCTACCTTTGGGGCCTGACAGTTACTGAGCTATCTTCCAAAAGCTCAGCAGCGTTAGACAACAAATGCTACAACCATTGATTCCCCACTTGCTAGCCTAGCAAGTGGTATTCTGCAATACCTTTTGCTTTCTTTCTATACCCTTTTTATTCATTGATTGATTCCTTTCAGGGTAGAGGGCAAGGTGTAAGTTCCCCGCCACCCCAAACTGAGACATAGCCTCTTTGGTACAACACGTAGGCTTGAGGCTTCCATTAGTACAGGCAGTAAGGAGAGGGGAGCGGTGCCACTGCCTGTGCCTGAGTTTGCATCTCCTCCAAGAGCACCAGCCATAACCCCCCCACACTGCACCACCATGAAAACAAGCATCAGCATGACTGTCTCCTCCACCCCCATTTCACTTTCCATGCTGAGCCTTCCAGTGCCAGAGGAAGAATTGAAGCTAGATATGGATCTGAGTGTCATAGCCAGGGAAATTCTGGGGAAGTAGGGGGAATCATCTGAGTTTGTGCTCCACACCCCTCAAGTTTCCCCTACAGCCAGGTCTCATTCCTTAGAAGGCACTTCAGAGGAGACTGAGGTAGAGGTTGCAGAGGCAAGTGGCTCAACTGAGTCTGCTCCTTCTCTTGCTGTGCCTCTGCCTGCTGAGGAGGGGAAAATTACAGCATCCACACATGCAACTGCACCCCAGAAGTGAGCTGGTAGTCTGGTCTGGGATCAGCTGACCCTTCTGGATAAACTGGCTGAGGGCAACATCCTGAGGGATAGCCAGCATGGGTTTGTCACGGGAAACTCTTGCCTGACCAATCTCATCTCCTTCTATGACCAGGTGACATATCACCTGGACATGGGAGAAGAGGTTGACGTCATATATCTGGACTTTAAAAAAGCCTTTGATCTGGTGTCCCATGACCTCCTCATGGAAAAATTGGCCAACTGTGGCCTCGGCTACACCACAGTCTGATGGTTGGGAAAGTGGCTCCGAGGCTGGACCCAGAGAGTAGTGGTCGATGGCAGTGAATCACTACGGTGCTCCGTAACCAGTGGTGTCCCCCAAGACTCTGTCCTTGGGCCGGTTTTCTTTAACATCTTTATCAATAATGTGGACACTGGTGTTGGAAGTTCACTGGCTAAGTTCACTGACAACACTAAACTTTGGGGCACAGTGTCCACACCTGAGGACAGCCTAGTGATTTGAGCTTGTGCGGGCCGGGCGCGAGCCGGGCTCTTTTTCGTGCTGCACGTGGGCTGTGGCCAGCAGCCTGGGCACGCGGGGTCGGAGAGAGGAGGCGACAAGCTAGAATTAGGCACAGACTCGTAGCGGTAGTTTTAAAGATTGTTTACTTACACCAGAGATGGTCGCGGTGTAGGCTGGAAAACTTGCTTGAGTTGCGGTTACAGACAAAGACAACACGAACGGTCACGTGGAGTTTGCTAGGCTCCACGGACACAGAGCTCCGGATGCTCTGGGTGAGCGTGCCACCAAAATCAGACTCGTAGATACGTCTTATAATTTTTATCGCTCGAAGACGGGAAGAGGTGGGCGATGGATCAGGTCGCCAAGCTCCTCTGAATCTCACACAGGGATCTTTATTTCCCTGCCGTGTACCCAGAGTCCCCACGAGATGGATGTGGAGTCCTCTTCGGCTTGGGCGGAAACCGCTCAAGCCTCTTATACGGCTAGCCCCGCCACGTGTGAATAATTTAGAACTAGCCAATAGCGGGACACAAATTTGCATGCGGGTGGCGGGAACTCCTTTGCACCGTTCATTTCTCTTGCAACTTGAGCAATGCACCCTGCAAAAGAAGCTGCAAATAGGCGGGAAACTCGTCCCTGCACCGGAGCTTTCCTTTGCAGTAGAAAACTCTCCCGTGCAATGAAACTGCAATTTGGCGGGGATAATTCTGGTGCCGAAGCACACACAAAATCATACCTTTGGGTTATGACAGAGCTGACTTGGATAAACTTAGTAAGTGGGCGGATACAAACCTGATGATGTTCAATACCAATAAATGTAAGGGGGTGGGGAATAACCCGCAGCATGCTTATAGGCTCAGCAGTGCTATGCTTGCTAGCACCACTGCTGAAAGAGACTTGGGGGTCATGATTGACCACAAGGTGAACATGAGCCACCAATGCAATGTCACAGCTGGTAAAGCTAACCAAACTCTGGCTTGCATCTGTAGATGCTTCTCAGGTAAATCTCAGGATGTCATCCTTCCGCTGTACTTGGCCTTGGTGAGGCTGCAGCTGGAGTACTGCATCCAATTCTGGGCTCCTCAATTTAAGAATGATGCCGAGAAGCTTGAAAGAGTCCAGAGGGGAGCCATGTGCATGATCAGAGGGCAAGAGAATAGGCCTTATGAAGAGAGGCTGAGAGCCATGGGACTCTTTAGCCTGGAAAAGCACAGGCTCAGGGGGGACCTGGTGGCTGCCTATAAGTACGTAAAGGGTGTACATCAGGATCTGGGAGAACATTTGTTCACCAGAGCGCTCCAAGGTAAAACAAGGACCAATGGTCATAAACTCCTCCAAGACCACTTCAGGCTGGACATAAGAAAAAATGTCTTTACTGTCCAAGCCCCCAAGACCTGGAACAGACTCTCTCCAAAAGTGATGCAGGCACCTACTTTGGACTCTTTCAAGAAACGTTTGGATGCTTATTTTGCTGGGATCCTTTGACCCTAGCTGACTTTCTGCCCCTGGGGCAGGGGGCTGGACTTGATGATCTTTGAGATCTCTTCCAGCCCTAACGTCTATGAATCATTTTGAACTGGTAGATGATCCCACATACGCTATCTGCCTGCACTGTGGAGCCCAAACCAGCTGAGGCAAGGGAAGAAAAGACATGAGCA
Source organism: Alligator sinensis (assembly GCF_000455745.1). NCBI lineage: Eukaryota > Metazoa > Chordata > Crocodylia > Alligatoridae > Alligator > Alligator sinensis. The sequence continues at coordinate 1,433,587 of NW_005842234.1, forward strand.
CTACAGGGATGCTGATGCATATCTGCAGGCACCATCCCCTTGCCCTTGTTTCTCCTCAGCCTGACACCAGTGGGAGCATGCCCATCTTCCAGCCCTAACGTCTATGAATCATTTTGAACTGGTAGATGATCCCACATACGCTATCTGCCTGCACTGTGGAGCCCAAACCAGCTGAGGCAAGGGAAGAAAAGACATGAGCACTACAGGGATGCTGATGCATATCTGCAGGCACCATCCCCTTGCCCTTGTTTCTCCTCAGCCTGACACCAGTGGGAGCATGCCCAAAGAGAAGTCACCCTCTCGCTTCAAAGCCCCTGTCCCACCAAAGCAGAGACAGGCCACCCTGGAATGGGGGGGAAAGGTGGACAGAAAGGGGGGCATGTTGCAAGGGCGAGCAAGATTACCAAAAGCATTGGGCAGATGCTTGCAGTGGATGGCTAGCACTTCTCCTTAGTTGAGCGGCCAGGGTTCAGGAAGCTCATGGTGCTCATGGCCCCATCATACCAAGTGCCTGCATGCACTTCCCACAGCAGGACAGTGGTGCCCTCCCTGTATGAGGCAGGCAGGAAGTACTTGAGGGAGGAGCTCAAGGCAGGTCTGCAGGTTGCTTTACACTTCACCTCGGACATCTGGAGCAGCCGGGTGGAGATCATGCATACCTCTCCCTCTCCCTGGGGCACTGGTGCAACCAGTCAGGCCATCGGTGGGGTCTCCTTCAAGCCGAGGTGATGGATGAGTCTCACACGGCAACAGAGATCATGGGGGCCATGAACTGCTTGATGCAGGACTGGCTTGTTGGGCAGAGCTGGGCAAGCCACAGCCAGATGTGGCTAACCTGGCCATGGTTGCCCGGGAACACCCATCCTGTCCACCAACCAGTGTTCTGAGCAAGAGGGTGTTCAGCATTGCTGGGGATATAGTGACACCCTACTGCACCTTCTTGGATCCTGTTTTGGTGGAAGAGCTGGTGTTCCTCAAGGTGAACCTCCTGCTGCTGGGGTTCCCCAAGCTCCGTGTGCAGGTGGATGAATGCCACCCACCTCACTCCATCCACACCTATTTCCTTTTTTTCATTTGATAAAAGCCATTTAATGTCCCGCTTTCAGAGCTGGAGTGGGTACTCAGTGCATCACCAGGCAGCAGGGGAAGAACATGTCCCTGCTGAGTTCCCATGCCAGGACAAACATGGAGGTAAGAGCTGGGGTTATGGGGAAGTAGGAGCTCCAGGTCCTGGGCATGACAACTAAAACTGCACTCTGCCAGGGTCAGGAGGCCTGGTGGGACTGCTGGCAGTGTGGCAGCCCCAGGAAATGCCAGGACTGAGGATCCCCCTGGTGAATGGCAGGTAGGAGGCACCATAACCTCCAGCCACCACATGCATGCACACAGCCCTGGCTGCTGGGGAAAGCCCAGACCTGTCACATCTTTGACAGGCCTTCCTGGTTACAGTGGAGATGCTTATTAGGCTCCAGGTGAGATCAGCTTAGTTGCTTGGGATGCCAGCTTTCAGGTTGAAAAAACCTTTTTCAGGCTGAGGAAGCACCTGCAGTTTGTGTGTGTGCTGTTCCTGGATGGAAGGAATAGTAAAGAAGCCAGAGGCTGGCATGCAATGCAGGAAAGAAAGCCAGTCAGTGAAAATGGAAATGGAGGTGTCACGGGGTGAGGGACAGCCTGGGGTGGGGAGAGAAAAGGATGTAGCAGCTCAGGTAAAAGTGGAGAGTTACCTGGGGAGTTAAATATCCTGCAGGTTGCTGTGTATCAGAATTCCAATATCTATATTGAGTTCATGAGTTTCTGTACCTAGGGGGTTGATGAAGTGCAGTTCATTGTCTCGTCTGTGAAAAGTAGTTTGTAAATTCCCTTTGAGGATCAGGCAAGAGAGATTGAAGACGGGTTGTGTTCTCTTGTTGTCTTTAATAGATCTTTGGTGCGTGCTCATTCTGGTGTGCAGTTGTTGCTTGGTAGCTCCACTTGGTTCCCTGATGGAAATATGTATTGTATTGTGAAGATATCTCCATATTGGAGATACTGTTGCATTGGTGGCTTGTGCCACCTTAGTCGGGGGGGTATGTGCCCCCCCAGCAACCAGTTAGTGACTGGGGAGGGGGGCCATCCCCCCACAGCTGGTTGCTGCGGCTGCTTCCTTAAGTGCCTGTGCCCGTTTCTGGGAGCACCACAGTGCTCCACTCCCTGGCTAATGCTTGCAGGGGGGGCACTAGCGCTCCCACCTGCCCATTGCCTCAGCGGCAAACGCTTCCAGTCAGGGGGTACACCAGTGCTCTTGATGTGCACCCCCTATGTGTCACCACTGTATTGTAGGCAGGTTTTGTGTGTCTTGTCATGGCATGGTCTGGATCCATTCAGTGTGTTTTGGGCTGTAGGAAGTTGGCTTCTGGTGATGAGGTTAGTGAGGTTTAGTGCTTGTTTGAATTTACAAAACACTTTTCACAGATGAGCCTATGAACTGCACTTCATCAATCCCCTAGGTAGTGGGTAGAGAAACTCGTGGACTCAATATAGACATTGGAATTCTGACCTGCCAGACATCCGACTCCCCAGGTACCTCTTCACTTTCACCTGCGATGCTACTCCCCCCCGCCCCCAGCCTGTCCCTCATCCCCTGATGCTTTCATTTCCATTTTCACTAACTGGCTTTCTTGTCTGCATTGCATGCCAGCCTCTGGCTTCTTTACTATTACTTGCATCCAGGAACAGCACACACACCACCTGCAGGTACTTCCTCAGCCTGACAAAGGGTTTTTCAACCTGAAACCTTGCTAAGATATATTTCTATAACTATTCAGTTGGTCTACTAAAAGATACCAGATTAGACTGACCCAAAGAACTTTGTCTGCCAGTGCCATGTCCTTAGACCAACACCCCTAGCACCTGTCACCGGTCAGCTGACCAGAAGGACGCAGGACCCTGGGCACATCTAAGCCCCAGGGCTGGGGCTGGCAGGGAGAGTTCTCTGGTAGCTGTTGGAGAAAAAGCTCCTGCAGGAGAGGAAAGAATGGATCTATGACAGTTTGGCTGCCTGAGATGCTGCTGGTACTACTGTGCTGCTCACTAAGTTGTTATTACCTGTTGTCATTTAAAGTGGTGGACTGAGATGAGGCTGTAGGGGAGGAGGAGCCCTCATTGGGGCACACTACCATGTTGTGCAGAGGCCCCAGCACCAGTGCGGGCGTGCCTTAACACACGCACAAAGTCACACGTCATGAGTTGTGTTTGTCATCAGCTTGAGGTGCAATTTCCCAGAAACCCCTGCACCCATCTGCTTGAAATGTAGCAGGCTTCATGGCCTCAGCAGGGGTTAGCATGCTTGCAGTTTTCACCCCGCTGCGCCTTAACACACACACAGTCGCACATGTCACAGAAGTCGCACAAATTTTTTCTTGTCAGCATGTTGAGGTGCAGTTGCCCAGAAACCGCAACACCTATCTCCTTGAAACTTGGCAGGCTTTGTGTCCTCAGCAGGGGCTACCATCCCTGCAGTTTTCATCCAAGTCTGCCAAAAATGGCAAGGTTATAGGCAGTTGCATGCTTCCCCATTATAGCCTACACGCAAAATGTTGAAACAGCGTCAAAACAGTGAAACAGTTTCGATGAAATGAAGCGGAACTGTGCTTGTGAAATGAAACGAAACTTGAAACAAAACACTGTCCCTTTGAAATGGCGAAACAAAAGTCTAAATGAAATGGTGCTGTTTTGCACAGCCCTATTGTATAGGATAGTTTGGATACAAATGATTCTGCCTCAAGTAGGAGGTTGAACTAGATGACCTCTGGAGGTCCCTTCCAGCCTGAATTCTCTATGATTCTAGGAACAAGCAAAGAAGTGGCCATGTGGTTATTGAGTTAGCTATGCTGCTTTAAGGTTCCAAGCTGTATTTTTTGAAATTGCTAGTTGTGTACAGCTATTGAGTTTGATTTGAGTTTACTGGCAGTGAATTTAGGGCTGAGAGGTAAACTGGTTACTGAGATCTCTTGTATTAAGCAGCAGTAATTTAAAACTGATTCAAGAACAAATCTGAATCAGGTTCAAGGCTGCTTAAAATGAATGGCAAACCCCCTCCTATTACCGGACATGGTAAGAAGGTAGCTACTTTCTATCTGATTCAGGAGGCAGTGTGTACAACACACTTTTTGGAAGCCTTCCCTGATTTGATCTAATGTAGTGTAGACATGCCCAATAGATCCTGCCCAGTAGAACCCATTTCAAACCCTGTACTAAAACACAGAGAAATGATGCAAAGGATCAAGCATTCCTCTGCAAGATTTCATGCCATTTGAATGGTACGTTTTTTCCCCTTATCATTCATTAATAATGTATTTGATTTGAGAACTCAAAATTCATCACTCGTCATAAGGATCATTTATGTTTAGCTTCTGCTTCAGGTGAAGACTGTAAATCTAACTGCAGCTTCAGTAGCATCAAAAGTTGTCCTCCCATAGGGAAAGGACTCTTGAAATTGCTGCGTGGTAGAACAATAAGCAATCTTTTCAAAGCATCAGCAGTGTCATCATGAAAAAAAGATAGTCTTTCAAAGATTTCCTATTATATTACCAGGAGCAGCTGTTTGATGAAATTCTTACTTTCTCAGTATCTTCATTATTTGATACATGTCATAATGCCTGCCTTTTATTTATTTATTTATTTATTTTAATGTTTCAAGGCATGCAGGTTTATTAAAAGCAGAGAAAATGTCAAAGTACTTCTAAATCAGTCAAATGTTAAAACATTTTAGATAGCAGAAATGAAGCTCCTTATTTTTTTAATTCCAGAATTATAGGCAGGACGTTATTGATGCTTATTTTTATCCATCTTCTGATGGTGTCTTCTAGACAGTTATTTCCAGACACCATCAACAGCAGAAGCAGCCAGACTGTGCATTCATATACATATTAACAAGTATGACAGGCTAAGATTTGTGCAGCTCCAGTGTTAGAGTATGATAGAGTTGAAATTGCAATCTTTTGTTGATTGGCTGTCTAAATAGTTGACACTTGGATGAAATGGTTCCAGCAGCTTGTACACAGCAATGACTGTCATTTTAGGACCTCTCTCTAGGGTAGGTCTGTGCTAGAAATGTGTTGCTTCTGTAAGTATACTATATTGACACAGTGCTTCCAGTATGTACTCAGTTTGTCCTAGTAAAACTGGGGCTATTCCATGACTGTATGTTCTTTAAATGAAGCAAGTCACCCTGGTAAAAAGGCAGGCTTGCTACTGTAACTATAGCTATGCTGGCACTGCTATGCTAGGTAGGAATCAAATGTCCTTGTGCTCTGAATTGATGTAGCTGTGCTGGCAGAGGTCTGTAGAGCAGATGAAACCCCTCCTCCCTCCCATCTTTCTTTGGGTCACCTTATGCCATCATTAGCATAGCTGTGTCAGGCCTGGTTTAAACTCAGTTTGTGTGTGTGATAATTTCAGTTAAGGGTCTTATTCAGGAGCAGATCTAGGATTTTGAAAGGGGGTGCAGTGGAAAGTTCCCTGTGCATGTACTACAGTTGAAGGGTATGAGAGTGCACTCCCCCTGGGTCTGCCCTAGTTTTACTGAAATTATTTTGCCAGAATGTTCCCCCTATACAAGAATAAGCTATACTAGAGTAAATCATGTTCTGTACAGTTAAAACTGTCCTCACAAGGAGGGTTATTCCAGTATAAAGTTACAGTTAAAACAGTACAGTTTTTGTATGTAGGGAAGCCCTAAGGATAGTACTGAGGCTTGTCAGGTCAGGCTTTGTGAATTAAAGTTAGGAAAGAAGCAGTGCAAAACAGCACTTTAATGACACTTCCTTCTTATTTGTCAAAATGAGTCTGATATGGAATTAACTAAAAACAACAGTCTGCTCAGTGCTTAACTTTAAAGGATTTCTGGCCCAGATCTGCTCCATAATCTGAATAGGTACTGTTTTTATGTAGGCCTTCCATTAATGTTAAAATCCAATAATACTGCAGGGAGAAAAATAGAAATGTGCTTTTAGAACTTCAAACTGAGATGAAAACTCCAAGGCTGACTTCTGCAGAAATGTGTTCTGATGCATAAGATCCTAACAAGCAGATTCAATATGGGAATACACCTGAATCACGAAAAGTAGATCTTGATCATGTCCACTGCATGAGATGATTTAGGCTAGATTATAGATGCCTTAAATCCCCCAACTTTCAGTGAGGGAGACTGGAATAAAGACCTCCAGCAATGATATTAATGAATTATTTACTTGCGTGTGTTGGGGAATTCTATACAAATCTTTCCATGTTGTGCTTAGTAGGGGTGTACGAAGCAGGCAGTATTCGATTTGGATTCGGCCCAATTTGGGGGACAGTGATTCAATTTGCTGATTTGGTTCACTGTCCCGATTCGATTCAGCCAAATCTGGGGGAGGGGTGCAGAATCCATTGCCAAGCACATGTGGTACTCCCTCGCGCTCCTGTGGGACGCTCCAGTAATGGTGGGAGACCTGGAACTGGTACCTTGAGGTACGTAGAAAAAACATAAAGCTGTGTCTATGGCCAAATTGTTGAATCTCTCCAAATAGATTAGGAGGCTTCCGATTCGATTCAGAGAGATTAATGGGTCTCCTTATTCGATTCAGATTTGGAGATTCAGCCACTGGATCAGGCAGAATCTCCTCCGAATCAAATCAGTGACCGAAGCTTCACACAGCCCTAGGCTTAGTACATGGTCCAGAGTTGTTGCACTTGCTTCCAAATTTGCTTTGATTCTGAAATCCAAGTAAAACCTGGCAGCATGCTGGCCATCTCTGAAAAGCTGGCAAGAGTGTTTGATTGAGATGGAAGACAAATATGGTCTTTCCCTTTGCAGTTTGCCTGTCAGAGTCTATCAAGTGCCCATATTTAAAAAAGAAACACTCCATCTCTCAGATGGCTGGCTTCTGCCTGGCACAGATTACAGTAATGTTTTATAGGTGGTAGAACAATGTTTAAAGCAGCCCTGAGGAGCAAATTAAATCTTTGAGTTAGTCTTGATTTAAACAGCTAGCCCAGACATGGCCTAGCTACATATAGACAATGAAGACTCAAATCCTGGGGCTGAGGAAAGAAGAGGCTCATACAGATATTATTTTCTCTTCTGTCTGTGCACTTCAAGCTGTTCTCTTCTCCTGTACTATATCAGAAATGCCATAATAGTATGTAACAGGGGGCCTGCTCGGGGCTGATCTAACTGTGGCCCGCCCACCTGTTCCTGGGCTAACCGCCCGTGTTCTTGCCCACCATGCCTTGTTGTTATAATTAATTAGTAGATGTTAATAAGCAGGAGGTTGCCCATTTACTGCCCTGATGCCAGGGGGTACTATCTGCAGCTCCTTTCCTCCCCTACACTGCAGCCCGAGCCTCGCAGATGGCATCTAGATGTTCTCATCGTCACCAGCCCCCACACTGGGCCCCAGAACCCTACTACTGAACCCCACTTGGATTCCTCCCTTCAGGCAGACTCTTCTGCTGTCATACCACGCAACATAGCTCCCTGAACTGATCCCCCTTCGGGTGCGATCCCCCCACTGGGACCTTTGGGTCTCTAGCCCTGGCCCACCTCCAGGCCAGTCGGAACCCCCGGCCCTCAGCTCTTGGGTGTTCCTCACGGTGGGCCCCCAGTCCTTCTGGTCCCGGCCCCAGCATGGGCCAGTCAGGGGGAGTTCAGACAGGTCTGAGTCTATGGCCCTTTTCTCACTCTCTGAGGGTCCACCCTCTGGGCCCTCCAAACAAAGGGGTCACCCACCTGGTCATGGGGGTTAGGGCTTATGGCATCCCGACCTGCCTTTCACCGGGGTGGTAACTGGCCTGGCATTTCCTGGGGGCTCCTGTACCACTGAGAGCCCCACCAGGCCACCCACTCCCAGCAGGATGCAGTTTTAGGTCATACCCAGGACCAGGAGCCTCCTTACCATCCCCTACAGCTCCTCCCTTACCTCCAGATGATACCAGCAGCTCTCCAGCCAGGCAATGTTATTGCCTGGCCCCCAGCATCAGAAATGTTTATATGGGCAGCCCTAGATTCAAAATGGCTGCCCTCATCAGGCACCTGCCGGCTGCTGCCTTCTGGCCCTTAAAGTGGCAGGCACAAACACTGCCCGGCCACATAGTAAATATGCTTGTTTGTGCCCAAATGCCTCTAATAGGTCCCAGTGTGCTGGATGTTATACAGACAACAGTCCTGCCCTGGGAGTGTACAACATGTTGAGGTATTTCTGGGCCTATTGGAGTTCTGCTGACTCCAGTAGGACTCTGTCTGGGTGCAGCAGTTTTCCTGCACATTTATGGATTTTTTTCCATAAGATCAGAAGAAACCATTATTGTGATCCTGCACAACAGGCTATAGAATTTCACTCTAATAATTCCAGCAACTAGCTTGTAATTCCTGGTTAAACTAGAGGCCATCTTAAAAGTTCCCTGCTGTGGAGGAATTAAGATAAAACCGGAAATGGAAGCAGTAGATTTAGTCTGTTGAGCACATGGGCAGATTCAGGATTTTGTAATGGGGGTGTGTGGAAGCAGTGACTGGTGCTGCAGGGGAGGTTGCACCCCTGCTCTCAGCTTCTCCTCCCCCACAGTCAGTGTGGGCAGACAGTGCTGGAGCAGTAGCTGGGGACTTTTTTTAAAGTACCTGCACCAGGTAAGAATTCTCCCGCTCCTCACCCCTTCCCTCCCCCTCTATATTTGGTGGCACCTCCCCTCCTCTTCCCTTCCAATCCCTGCCCCCTCAACTGCTGCTGGCACTTCTTCAGATGTCCTGGGCAGGGAGCAGGGGTGAGCTCCCGCCCTGTTGCTGCTTAGCTGTATGGGGAGCCAGGATCATCTGGGAACAGAAGCAGCAGTGGCTGGCTCCCCCTTCCTAAACCTGCTCCCAAGTTGGCAGGGATCACCTTGAGTGATTGGGTAGGGAGAAGAAACTGGTCTTCTGCTGCCCCTGCGGTTGATCCTGGCTCCCTGCCCAGCCCAGCTGGAGTGGGACAGGATCAGCTCTGGATTGCTCCCCTCACCCCTGGAGAAGTTAGAGACAGTGAGAGTAGCAGGCTGGGAAGGGAGGAGAGAGGGTATGTGCCACTGAGCGTGGAGGGGAAGAAAATTCTTACTTGATTTATGAACTTAATCACGAGGGTGCAGCCATGCCATTGCATCCCCTCTGGATCATCCCCTGGCTGAATCAACAGGTTGATCCCAGGATGATGTTACTTATGTCATAACCAAAGGTGGAAATGAGCTGTCTCATTTTGGAAACTGTATGGATACATCTACAGAGACTAACCAGGTGGAACAAAGCGCTGTATAATCCATGCACTATAACAGCAATTACTGACTAGGAGCTATTGACTTTTTCCAGTCTAATATTTCAGAGTATGGAGGTGACAAACATGTATAGATTAATAAAGTAGAAAACAATAATAAAGCATTAATAAGATCTATATTACAATCTTATCTAGGAAGAAGACTTTTACTTGTGATTTCTGAAAACTTGAAGCTTCGGGGTTTTTTTTCCTTATGCTTGAAGATTCAAATAAATCTTTAAAATCTATACTTTGGGGTACCTAGCCAGTGCCCAGAGTGTTGCCATATCCTCTTGGATACAGGGACTAGTTTATAGGGAGAAAAATAAATAAGGCTGTCACTTCTTTCCCTCTTGGGATTCTGGACCTTTGATTCCCTCACAGGGATGGATTACTATTGCATCCCACCTGAGGGCACATCCCAACGTGCAGAGGTGTATGTTTTCAGGGGCATAAAAACCAGTGGCACACAATTGTGCCACTGCTTTGTGCCCTAGGGCATGCCCCTGCATGTGCTTTTCAGTGCACACCAAATAGTCTTGGATGGGGTAGGGGAGGCTGGGGACAGCACCTGTGCTGGCCCCAGCAGCCTTACCTAGGGTCCTGGGTGCCTTCTGCGGGGGCAGCAGTACTGATCCAGATGTACTGAGCCTGGCCAGCAGCCAGAGCATGGCTCTGTATGGCCAAGCTCTGTTTCTGGTGGCTCACTCTGCTGCACAAATTTGCAGCGCAGAGCACAGTTGCACATCTGCCTTGTGTGGTTTGTGGTGCCACAAACAGGTTCGAGGCACTGCAGACCACACGTGCACGCTCATCTGGACATGCTCAAAGAGTCTGAAGTCCAGCTTTGTGGCTCAGTCAGCTTCTGCACTGATGCCCATCTCTGCACTATGTCTTTCTCTCCCCTTGTCAGATCACCAGAAAGAAAGTGGCACAGTGGTTAGGCTTTCCTGCCAAAGCGAGTAAGAGGCAGTGGATCAGAAACTGATGTGAGGAGCAACCCTAATTTCCCAGGGGAATTCCACCCTATATGCTACTTCCTTCTTATGGTACTCCTCAGCCATATTTCATTTCCTTCCCTCTGAACTCCAGAAGGGAGGGAAGTATTTGACCTGTTGTGACTCAAAGCTGTGGATGATGCAGTGAAAGTTTGCTCTGGTCTCTTGCCACTAGGTGGAAGCATTAGTTCACTTTTGTGGAAAAGGCCACACTATAGGAAAGGAAAACTTGCACATCAAAGCAAATGTAGGATGTGGTTATGATGCTTTACATGCCTATATTCTCAAAAGCTAAAGACTTTAAGTAGAAGCTTCACCTGTGTAATGACTGATTAGGATGTACATGCTTTTATTTTCCTTGTAGATCCCCCCACATTTCATACTAGTACCACAGTCCTGGAGGTTAGAAGGGGAAATAAAGGAATCAGGGAACAGCTTCATGGCACTTCATTATGCCCTTTCTGAATGTGAATAACTCCCAAGATGCTCCTTATCAGTTCAGCAATGCTGTCTCCTCCTTACACAGCTATAAGCAACCCATAACAGAAGTTTTGGGCAGTATAATGTTTTGTTGCTGTGGCAACATGGGCAGTTAAAGGGCCTGGGAAGAGTCTCTGGACCACTTCCTGATTGCTCTTTTGCTCTGCAGGTGTCTGGAGAGCTACACAGATATCAAGGCTTCCGTATGATTAAGGGACTAACCTCCCTGCTGTTTCCCAGCATGGGCACCTTTCCCTCTTACTCCCTGACCCCTAACAACCAGCAGGGATACATTTTAGTACATACATTTAGTTGCCAGCAAAGGAGCCACACTAAAGGAATGATCTATATACAGAATTTTCTCCAAATATATATATATATTTTTGGGGTCACAGCTTTCCGTGAAATGACAGCAGCTCTAAGTGAAGAAGCTGATTAAACGTGACTAGAAGTCTTTACTTGCCCTTCAGGAGAGCCTATGCTTTCTTAGGCTTCATGTGACTCTGCTGTATTCTTACCTATAGTGGGGATGGTGGTGTTCTAGGAGGAAAAGAAGTGAAAGTGTCACACACAACTGCTGCCAGAGGAGGTGGCTGTTAACCTATAATGCTATTTCTTTATTCTTCTCTGGCCACTGTTGAATGGAAAGATACTCCCACCCTCACCCCAGCTTTGGATGTTTATTTCTGGTGGTTGGGAAATGGATGCTGTTTTTTTTCAGAGGTGAAGCTGACCTTTCCTTGCTCCTACAGAATGAAGAGATGGCTCGCCAGCTGGTGGAGCTGGGATTCCGAGGAAGTGGTGAGGTGCTGAAAAGGGAAGAGTTTGAAGCAAGAAAAGCGGCTGCAGAAGCTTCAAGGATCTCTGAAAGAACCCAGCAAAAGTAAGTGAATGCTGCAGCTGTATCAGAGGATCATGTTTCGTAGAGTATCCTAAGAATAGGATGGACTGCACATTGTTAGGGTGAGGTTGCATCTTAAGTTTGTATGTTGTGAAGATTAGGGAGTGGAGGAGCTGAAGTAAATGTTCTGCAAGATACCTGCATTTGACAGGTTGCATTTGAATAGCTAATTTCTGAAACCTAAACAGTAACATATATTGGGCCTGTCAATCAATTGTAATGAATTACCAAGCAGTATACATTTTCCTTCCTTGTATCCTTATAACATGATGCACTGGAAAGGGCAGATCTTTAACTTCACCCAGATGTTTTCTGTAGATTGAAGTTGAAGTAAATTGATTTACCTGCTAAAGTAGGGCCCAGCTGCCTTTTCAAGCTGTGGGCTAGAACAACCCAGCTCCAGTCTGGTGTGGGTTGGGTGGCTTCAGTGGTGCATCAGCAGTGAGGGGGTTTGCCTGCACCAATGCCGGGGCTAGGCAGCTGGGAGTTGTACTGGCAGTGCTCTTCCCAAAACCCTGTTTCCTAGCTGGGGCATGAGTGCAGCTTTCAGCTGGAGGGCAGCTGTGTTGGGGCCAGGCAGATGGAAGCTGTGTCTGCATTGCTGCTGCTGCTTCTCCCTGGCACCTCACCCCACCAATCTTCTTTCTGGCTACAGCACAAATACAGCTGGAAGCTGCACGGCCCCAGCTCAGTTCCCCATTGGGTGGAAGCTGCGTCTGCACTATAGCCAGGGAGTAGAGGGCTGAGAGGAGAGACAGCAATGTGGGCAAAGCTGCTATGCAGGCAGAGGCAAAGACTTGCAGCTCTGGAAGCCAGACCCAGTGGATCCATGGGCCAGATGTAGCCTGCAGGCCATTTGTTGTGGACTCCTGCATGTGACCCTCCTGGGTTTCACCAAAAGGGAGGAAACAAAGTCCCTCTCCATTCTTCTGCCACTACTTGATTAGGAAGTAAATGTATGAAAAGGGAGGCTCCAATAATGAATGGTTTCCTTCCCTTCAAGAGAGGGGTTTCTCCTTTAGGCGTATTTCTTGGGGCTCCACCTCCCCTACACCCATTCCATATGCCAACTGTGTTGTTAAACAAGGGAGGTTTCCCACTGCGAGATCAGTGATTATTCCCTGCAGCCATCAGTATTGGGCCATATGCAGGACCATAAAGTTAAATTGTAAGTGTCAAGAACTCGGCTATTCCTCTAGTCATATTAATGTCACTGAGTTTAGAGTGATAACGTTATCGGCAAAGTCCAAAAGTCACATGACGCTCTCAAGTCGGATTAATTTTAACTAATGATTGAGGTGTACTAACACACTTCCAGCGTGTCTGATCCTTAAGTATAACCCCCCCCCCCCCCCCCCCCCCCCCAACACCCCCCCCCCCCCCCACGAACAAAAACACTCGTTGTCTCGCAGTGCTCTGTGTCTGGCACTATGCAAGGTTTGGACTCATGTGACCCATTCAGATTGCTGCCAACAGGTCTGCAGTCCTGTAATTGTCTTAACTCTTCAGGCTTGTCCACCCTGTGAGTGAGGACTCCTTAGAGTCCTCCCTTGAAAGTTTCCTCAGTCAAACTCCAGAGCCTATTACTTCTCGGCTTACTGGAGCTTGGGGTATTTCCTGTGGTCTCCACCCAGCTTTGCAGCATGGGCTTGGGTCCAGGTTGGAGCACAGAGGCTCTTTGCAGCTGCCTCCCTCCCACTCTGGCTCCCGGTGGTCTTTTGCCACCTCCAACACCTGGCTTCCCTGTGCCTCCAGGTGCTTCTTTTCTATGTCACTCCCTGCGCATCCTCCAATGCACAGGGAGTATGTGCTTTTAAAATGGCATGATGGCGGCACATGCCACTCTTGTTTCTCTGCTCCGGTACCTGCAGGTAAGTTTAACTTGTCACCAGCCTTTCCCTGGCTACTTTTCCTCATGGGCTGGGGCCAATTTGGGTGGAAACTACCCAGCTTCCTAGGCAAGCAGCCAGTTAGTTGCTCTGACTGGTGACACTACACTGAAGGAATTACTCTTAAACAAAATTAGGACTCCATATTTCATTGCATATCAGTGATATGGGGTGGCTGTTCTTATGGACTGAATGTTTATTTCATGGCTATCTGCAGTTTTAATACTAGATTTAAGGACCCAGATGATTCCTTTCTGTGTTAGGTCTCCAAGTCCTGTGGAACGTTGGAACATAACTCAATTTATTTTGAAAATCCCACCCTTAAACTTATTTTGCATGAACATCATTTAAGATAGATGGTACCTCCTGATTTGCAGAAATAATTTGCTTGCGGAAATAATTTGCTTTAATGCTAGCATCTATAATATGGATCTGAATTAGTTACTGCCTTTAGATCAGGGGTGGCAATTATTTTGACTGTAGGGCTGTTTAATGAGTTTTGGTGAGCTGCTGAGGGCTGCAAGGGTAGCCCCCTTAACAGGTGCTCCACCCCCTGTTTGGACCAGAAGTTCACCCCCTAACCCCTGACTTTTGCTACTGGAAGTCTCTCCCTTTTCCCCCTAGAAGTATTCTTTTTCAGAGGGGAGCGTTGCCGTCTTGGAACCAGAAAAAAAACCAAATTGTATACTAAAAGTCAAACACCTACTATAAACATGTTTTGATTTTATTACAAAAAATATTTTTGTCATGATTTGTGTTTGCATACTGTATATAGAAATAATTGCATAATAACTCAAAAATAAAGTCTTACTCTTGTATACTGTGGGGGTGTGGAGTGTGGTTGGGTGTGTATATATGGTGGGGTGTGGGGGGATTGTGAGGGTGTGTGGCTGTGTGTGTGGGGAGTCAATAGGGTATGTATGGGTGTATAAGTGGGGGGGTTGTGGGGGCAGGGTGTGGGTGTGTTGGGTTTCTGGGGTGTAAGAGAGGGTGTGGGGACCCCTCCCCCCACACACTCCCCTCATGGCCATGAGCACTGACCACTGGCTGAAGCAGCAGCAGCAGCAGGGGGGCAGTGCTCATGGGACATGCATGTGCTGCTGCATGGTGGCACACAGCTCCCACTAGCACTGAACAGGATTACAAGGAGCGCAGCCTGGCTGGCCTGCCTCTATCACATGGGGCTCCTCACAGCACACGTGCAGCTCCTGGCACTTGCGTACCACTGAGGGAAGCCGTGTTCTTTGGAGTTGGCTGCCTTCCTCACCCCCTGCCATGCAGGTCCTGGAACTCCAACAGAAGTGGAGGGGAGCCCCACCCCTTCCTTCTGCCTCCCAGCAGAGTCTCTGGACCTGCATGGCAGGGGACAGGGAAGGCAGTTGGCTCCATTGTGCAGGGCTTCATTTGGTGGTGTGTGAGTGCCGGGAGCTGCACTTGCACCCCGGGGAGTCCTGCATGATAGATACTGACCAGCCTGGTTGCACTCTTTGCCACCATGTGCAATGCTAGCTGGAGCCATGTGCCACTAGGTGGTAGCACCTACGTGGGTCATGAGTGCTGGCCATTGGTGCTGGGGGCTATGCGCCATGGGGGGGAATGTGTGGGTGGTCCCCACCCCCTCCACACTCCCTCACAGCCAGACCCTGCCCACCCAAGCGCCACGCTTCTGCCTCCCCCTGGGTGCAGGCTCTGCACTGCTGTCAGCCTGAATCCCACACTATGCACTCCTGCCTAGCTGTCTCTCCCCCTCCCCCTGCCCATGCCACTTTCCTACCTGGCGCCTAGGGCAAGCGTGATGCTGGGGAAACTGAGCAGGTCTCCCCGTGGCTCCAGAAGTGGTAGCAGCAGCCCGGCCCAGAAGCTGCATGCTGGTTGGACCAGGGCCTCCCACCCCTGAAGCTGGGAGTGAGGTGCGTGGGCCGGACAGGATACAATTAGTTGGTGGTGCCCAGATGGCCAATTGAAATTGCCTGCCTGGCCAGATTCAGTCTACGGACTGTATTTTACCTACCCCTGCTTTAGATGTTCCTCCATCATTAGCATCTAAATCAATGGTTCTCAACCTCATTAAAGTTGAGGCTCTTAGCTTTTGCTCATTTTTGGACTACAGGAAAATAATAGAGCAATTCTTCTGTTGCAAGAAATCAGAAAGAACACAATAGGTCAGAATTGTTTTTGACAGTATGGATTCTTATTTGAAATCTTGACATTTATCTTGTGAACCATGCACAGACATTCACACAGCTCCTTGCATCAACCTTAATACTGCTCTTGCACCCAGGTTGAGAATCGCTGATCTAAACTAACATAGCTAATAGGGCTGTGTGAAATGAAACACCCGTTAACATTTCAGTTTCAAAGCTGATTCGATGCGTTTCAAGCTTGAAACAGCAAAATCGAAATCAAAGGCTTCGAAACAGCTGTGAAATGAAACAAGGGCACTCAAAACATTTAGAAAGTTTCAAAACATTTTGAATTTCAAAGTTTCTGTTTAGCAAGCAAGCCCAGCTAAGGAGAGGGAAGGGGAAGAGGGGGGAAGGACTGCTTTGATATTGACATGTATAGCTGGCCAGTGACTGTGATCCTTCCATGAGGTCTCTTCCAATCCCAGTTCTCTGGGAGAGGGATGGAAACATAGCATACAAAGTTGCACATGTCATGAGTTTTGCTTGTCAGCCCTTTGAGGTGCAGTTTCCCAGAAACCCCTGCACCTATCTCCTTGAAACTTGGTAGGCTTGTGGCCTCAGCAGCGGCTACCGTGCCTGCTGTTTTCACCCCCCTGTGCCTTCACACTTACAAGTGAAATGAGTTTTGCTCTGAACAGTTTGAGCTGCAGTTTCCCAGAAACCCCTGTATCTGTCTCCTTGAAACTTGACAGAGTTTGTGGCCTGCACAGGGGCTACTATCCCTGTTGTTTTCATTTGAATCAGGAAAGAAATGACAAAGTTATAGGCATTTTCACGATTCCCCATTATAGCCTATGGGCGAAACATCGAAATGCATCAAAACAGTGTTGAAACAGCGAAAAAGTTTCGACTAAATGAAATGGAACAGTGCTTCGAAACAGTGAAGCGAAACACTGTCCCTTTGAAATTGCGAAATGGAAGTCAAAACAAAACAGTGCTGTTTCGCACAGATAGCTAATAGCTAATACCTAACCACAAATACATGGAACCCCCCCCCCCCCCCAAACATGCCAAGCTCTGAGTCAACAACAGTGTTCTCCAGCCTTTTTAGGCTGGAGATCATTTTTGGAATTTAAGAGGAACCGAAGATCTACCCCCATCACCCCCCGCAGCACCCACTCCTTCCCTCACCGCTGGGGCCTCGATTGCCACCCCACCATGGCAGTGAGGGAGGGGCAAGCTCTGCACAGCTGGGGTGGGGCAGCCCAGGGTGGGTGCATGCCCTTGGTTCTGCACGTGGGGTGGGCTGGGGCCAGGGCAGTGCCAGGCTCTTCCTGGTGTTCAGGGGGAGGTGTGGCCAGCCCCCATGTCTTTGGAGGGGGGAAGACTGGGCCAGGCTATTCCCACTGGGCCTGGCCTGTGCTACACTTGGCAGTGGCACTGAGAGTGAGGATTGGGTGAGCTACAGCCTCCACTCCCCACCCTAGTGCCACCACTGCAGCTGCCCAGCCTGAGCATAGCCCGGCCAGGAAGAGCCCAGTGCTGCCCCAGTCCCAGCCTGCCCCGCCCTGCCCCGTGTGCAGATCCAGGGGCACATGCCCCACTGTGCCCTCCTGGGCTGCGTACCCCTGCTCCCCACGCCCCCTGAATGAGTCACTTGTGGCTCTGTCCCCCTCCCCACCCTGGCTGTACGGGGCCAATCCCTACCTGCAGCCACCGGCGCTGCCCTGTATTTGGTGGGGACACGTGCCCCCCCCGGATCTGTGTATGGCAGAGGTGGCTGCTGCTGTGGGCTGGACTTTGCACCCTGAGCCCTTCTGCATGTGCCCCCTGGGCCTCCACCCCTTCCCTCCCCGACCAACTAACCTGCTGGGCTGGTGGGGCAGGCTGTGCATGCTTAGTCCCCCAGTCCAGGATCGACTTCAAGAGGCTCTGGGATCCACTGGTTGATTGCGATTGACTGGTTGGTGGCCACTGGTCTACAGGGTGAGAAATGGCAAGAGGTTGCTTTATCAGAACATTGACCTTTGAACATACTATTCTTCTGTCAGTATTAAAACATTTTAACAGAAGGACAGCTACCCTGCAGTGCTCCCTGTGAAATATACAAGCAAAAAACCAATTTGCCCCTAAAGAAGGGATGTCAAATTTATCTGTCCCCATGGGCTGGATGAGTGATAGCAGTCTGGTCCACAGGCCAGATCGGGACCTTGGACCCCCACTCTTTCTACATGCCAGGTCCACTGCACATGGCTCCTGTTTTGGCTACTTTCAGATTTGTACTGCAGAGTGGTCAGATTAGCCAAGGTATGTGGCTTGGACCTTAGAGTGGCTGGAACAGGCACTGCCTATGCCACAGTCCAGCAGAGGCAGGTACTGCATGTAACATAGATCCTGGATCAGCCAGAGCTCAAGCCCTGCTACATGTGGTACCCCTTCCAAAATCTGTGCCACATGTGGCACTCCCCCTGCCCCTCGCCAAACTGGGTTAGGTCTGTACTACATGCACCACCCAGTCCAGTCAGTCCGGGGCAGCACTGAGGGCCAGATGATGGGGCTCTGTGGAACAGATTTTGACATACCTGCCTTAAAGCATCATAGGAACAATACTTCCGTTTCCTCCAGACAAGGTTCCTTGGGTGAATTTGATATCTTTTATTAGACCAACCCAAATAGTTGGAGAATAGTTATTAAGCAAGCTTTCAGGTTCAAAAACCCTTTGTCAGGCTAAGGAAGTTTCAGGAGTTGGTGTGTGCTCTTCCTGGATGGAATGAAAAGTAAAGAAGCCAGAGGCTGGGCTGGGGAGTCAGTTGCCAGGCAGATTTATAATGCATCAAAAATCCAATGTCTGTGTTTAGTCCATGATCTCTAGTATCCAGGAGGTTGGGTTGGTCTAATAAAAGATATCAAATTCACCCAAGGAACCTTGTCTGCCTATGTCCTTAGACCAACACGGCTACAACCTAAACCTCTACTTCCTCCAAGTATTTAGAGGGAGACTAGACTTCAATATCAGAGCTAACCCACAATTTTTTAGGTAGGTTATAAACTTGCTCGCAGAATACAGTCCCTTGTATTTGACAATGCAGAGATTCTTTAATGGATATTTAGGTTTTAGAATAAATAAAGTAAGACTTGTTGTTATTACTATAAAGAACAGCCAGCTTTAACTTCTTCCCACCAGCTGGATTTGTTTTCTAGCACAAACTAAGGGCTCCTATACAAGTGCAGGGAGGCTGCTCCAACACTGGAATTCTAGCACATTGGAGCAGACTCAATTAATTGAGTCTTCTGGAGCATGGTAGTTACCATCCTCTAGCAGACTCCAGTGTCACATGCATCAGTGTCCCTGCACTGAAAAATGGCATTGGGTGCTTTAAACTAAAGCTTATTTGATGAGCTTTAGTTTAAAGCTTTCCACCACCATTTTTCAGCACAGGGACGCTGATGCTCCAGGCGCTTTCAATTAGTGCGGCTCTTAGAGCTGCGCTAATTAAAGCGCTCCCTCCTCTACCTCCTGTAGCACGTTTATAAATGCCCTCAATGTCCAAAAGTCATATTCCAGTATTTTGAAGTTCTTTTTTAAAAGTTTGAGATTTGATTCTGTGAGAAAAGTCTCTTTTACTTTATTTGTTTCAAAATTCTGCTCAGAACCCTGGATGTGAGTTGAAGGGAACTTTATTTTTAATATAATCTCTAGTGTCCTCCTAGGCTCTTTCATCTAAAACGATTTAGGACATTTGAGAAGACACATCTTTTACATCTGTAATATTTGGTGCCCCCTTCCCTCTCCCCCTCTCCATCACAACTCAGTGTAACAGGTTTTATTGGTTATTGTTAGGAAGTGAGACACTTTTTTGGCTCATACTTCTCTATTTCAGATGCGATACTTGTGTGACAAGGGCCTGGGCACTGAGAAACATAAGGCAGATGTAGAGCAATAGCGCTTTTAAGGCCCAACACAGGAGTGCTTAGGTGCTTCTTTTCTCTCAGTAGTGCTGAGTAGGGTTTTCTCCATTTGCTGTTGATCTTTCCTTCAGATCTAGGGCACAGGGATGACTGGAAAGTTTAATCTCCTGAGTAGCAATTGGGGCAAATTATGCTGAGCTTTACGAAGACTATAGAAACAGTGCACTTTCAATACAGGAAAGATATTTTAGAGGAAGTATTTGAAAAGTATTGAAATTTATGACCATTCTACCACCTTTTTTCATGTCATTGTATTTGGGTATTTAAAGATTTTAAAGCAGATCCCCCACCCCTTAAGAAAAAGCTAAAAAAACTGGAGAGTAAAGCCATCTAGCAGGAGAAGTTTAAGTCTGGACACAACTTTAATTCATTTTTTGTCCTGTCATGACTATTACCTTGGTTTGCAAAGTGAATGTTGACATCTGTCTTCCAAACAAAGCCCTTGGGTACAGGTTGTTCTTTTTGTTTTTGTTTTGTTTTACCTCACTTTCTTCACTTGGTTGGCTTATAATTCTTCAGTTTAACTCCCTTTTAACTTTTTTTTGTATTACTTTAAGGAAAAAAGTATAAGACAATCTTCTCTTGGAATTTGTTGACATTATGATGTATTGCATAAGTTAATGTACCATTGTCCAAGATAGCACAAAACTTCACTGTCCACTTAATTGTTCATCAGAGATATCAAAAGTAAAACAGATTTGCATTCATTATGACCCAATTAAAGCATTCTTAAGGTACTACACTTTAAAGGCTTAACTTGCTGTACTGAAGAAATATGCTAGAGATAAGTTACAATATGCAAGTGGAATGCTGGTGTCTGATAGATGTTTGGGATTCTTTTTTAATGTGACTGTGACACTAGAATTTTCTTGCTCTGAGTATTTTGCTGTAGGTCCAAGTGGTGCTTTTGTACAATAAGGCCAGAAATGAAATAAACAGGAAAGTGCAAATTGCCAGTGTGATGGTTTTTTGTCCTTGGCAATTTTATTATAGTACTGAAAGGAAAAAGTGATGTACTGCCAAAACATTAATCATTATTTTTATAAAATCTGTGGTTTAGGAACATGTGCTGCATACTTTACGCTAGTACTGCACTTCATTCAGTATGGTGGTCCACATTGGTTCCTTGAAGTTTGGGTTAGGAATAGGATACTTTTTTTTAAGAACATGAATTGCTAGTTCATTTTATATTTGGAGCAATCTACATTTTCTGGATCAGGGAGGGTTTTTAATATTAAAATAAAAACACAACATTCCTTTAATGTTCTTCCAAGTAGCCCATTAAGTTTTTAACTGTCTGCATCATATACCACCACTCACGTCAGAACCAGTGAAGTACAGGGAGACACTCATTGACTTCAGTAGATTCAGGATCGAGCCCAATGGTCAGCCTGTGTTCATTCAGATCTTTCCTTTAAAACTTATGCGTTCCCAGAAATCATTCAGAGAGATTAAATAAAAGTAGTTTAATAGATTTCTTGTTTTTAATTTGTTAATTCTGTATCTGTGGCATTTTCCTCCTGTCTCTTCTCTGCCTCATACTAAGCATTCTAAGCGTCATACAATTTGTCACCCACAGAGGCTTGTTTTACTATGGCCTTTTGTTTCTTTATTGTTTGTTCCATCATGCATTGGGTTATAGGCCCCCTGGTGGTGACATTGGGCCCAATTCTTGATTCTTATATGACTGCTTTTCATTTTTCTGGTTGTGCAGAAGAAGTGGGACTCTACTAGAGACATCCTTGCTCGTGATTCCTCTGGAGCGGAATCATCTCTGTATAGTGTAAAGTCAGAGCTATGGATCTGCATTGTTCTTTTCAGTGTCAAGGCTTTTCTTGGAGGATGGGGTATGTTTGTCTCCTGAAGATTCTTTGCTGGTGTTTGGGACTTGGATGTGAATGAAAGTAATTTAGATAGGATCAGCTTTATTTAATTTACTACTTGACAGATACTGATTACAAGCTCAGAATGCTTTTCTGCTGCAATGTTGTCTGCGTTTCATATATGGAATTATTCTTCTGAAAACGCTTGACATTATCAGTAGACAAAACTATCAAGGAAGAGTACAGCTCACACTGTTTCTCCTCAGAACACCAAATTTGGTTGGATACAACATCTAAGTGTTTGTACTACTTCAAAATGATTTTTCTAATGACCTCAGTGTAAAAATATAGAAAGCTAATGTATGGAAACTGTAAGGAAACCTCTTGTATTGATACAAATAACTAGAATGGAAATAGAAGTGAGGTGAGGAGAGAGAATTTTTTCTGCATTGTAGGAATTATAGCAGGGATTTTCACTTTGATTTCCATTAGGAGTTAAGTGCTCTGTGCCTTTAAACATTTTGAAAATCTCCACCTATATGCGTGTCACATTGTTGGCTTAACAGCATTTTGCTCAGCCCCATGGAGGAAGTGGTATTGAGAATGACCTTTAGATTCTGGAAAGTAATGTCAATATCTCTTAGATTTTGGTTCAGTTGTCTAGGGGAAAAAGGCTGAGGAGAATAACATTTTCAGCCCTAACAAGAAAATCAGTGTTGTAATGATTCCATTTCTCAATACAGAGATAGGTTGTAGGCAAAGCTATATGGAAGTACTTGTGCCTCGAAGAGGGGGACAACAAGAAGTAATACTAGCCAAAATGGAAGCTTAAGAAGATGATTGAGGCTGAAAATTTTCTGAGTTTCTCATCTGGTTATGTAGTCATGAAGAACACCTAGCTTTTAGTATGAAAACAAATGTAGAGGAAAACTTTGTCTACTCGGGGAAGTTAGTGCAAAGTAAGTGAAGGAGTGGGTAGCACAGGATGCCTAGCACACTAGCTGCTCTGTGCTAATTCTCCATGTGACGTGGACAGTGTCACACCCTCACTCCCTAATAGGAGTATTGAAAGTATAAAGGTTTACCTCTGGTAGCCCCTGTTAGGTTACTAGCTGGCAAACTTATCTGACCTTCTGATAAAAGTTCAAAGTGTTCACAAAGTTTTGGTGAGCAGCAGGGGTTTGCCTTTTTATCTGGTCCTCTTGGTACCATCAAGTATCATTAAAGGTGAAGTATAACTGGGGGAGAGAGACATTTCAGAGTCAACGTGTCACTGAGAGAGAAGATATGACACTTTTTTTTTACTGTTTCATGGTACTGCAGATTCAGGAAGGCAGCCTTCCAAATGTGAAGTGATGAGCCAGAATCTTAACGTTCCTTTAAACATTGTTCAAATTCTGCAAAAGTATTTGGTAGAGGCAAACATGCCACTAGCAAGGCTGCATTGGTTGCTTATCACTGATGTGGATGAGTACATTTACCAAGTCTTGAAGCTGGTTTCATTAGGAAGTTGTACTAGATACATGTTACAAGATACATCCACCTAGGATCATAATTTTTTTTTCTAACTGGATTTGCAGTAGGTTGAAGATTGTGTCTTTTCATAACTTAAATTAGGGAAGCTGCTGGTTTCTTCTGTGTGTGATGGTCCTTGTTTCTCCCTCCACATTCTCCTCCAACTTTTATTAGGAGTAATGGGATATCTGGGGTACAACAAACGCAGTACTGGACCCTGCTTGACTTTTCAGAATGGTACACATCTTTACAACACAGTGCAGAAAGGGAAATGGGATATTTGCTTTATTTTTTTTCATGTGCTCCATCAGTGTTCTTCTATACATGTCACTTATGTCCCCAGTTCTTGCATGTATCATCAAAACATTGTGCCTCTGAATCTGGCTGCACAAAAGTTTGTGCCTTTTTGTAAGTGTTATGTTTGTCTAGAGGCTTCATATATAAATGACTTTACAGCCACAAGTATGGGAAAGTGCTGCGAGACTGACAAGCACAGAATATATTGGAAATATAACATAAAACTATACCTGTGTTGGCACTAGCAGATTCAACAGAATGTAACTTCAGATTCACATGTGCAGATTCAACACATTCACATATCTCACACTAAGCTTCCTTTGTATTTGAGTTCAAGGAAAATTTTTCCTGTTATAGGAAAGTTCCATAAATTCTGTGGCAGCAGTTTTCCATGTAGGTTTACCTGTTAGGTGGAGAGAACCATTTTATCCAGTAGAGAAAGATGTGGTTGAGCTTTTAAATTCATTGCCTTTGATCCTCTTTCAATATTCTTATTAGGAACTTGTAACTCATCAAGATGCTATGCTATCGTTTTGCGTGCCATTGTAATACTTTCTTTCTCATGCATGAGCATGCACACGCACACATGCACACATATACTCACATACACACACACCTTCTTCTATCCTCTCTTCTTGCTCAAATGGAGAGATGATGTCATGTGGGGATGGTTTAATCAGATGATCCTGCCTTGAGCAAGGAAGTTGACTAGACTTCCCGGGTCTTTTTCAGCCCCAGTTTTCATGATTCTCTCTTCATTTCTCCATTGCCTATCTGAAGGAAGGAGAAGTTTGGATTTTGATGTCTCTGAGGGTTCCTCTACAGGGGCAGGTGAGACATAATGGGATCTAATGCGTGACTCCACAATCATGCCAATTGCCATGCACGTGTGGTTTCCCCTGTACTAGCAAGAAGCAGGCTAACATGCCTAGGAGCCTTGTCAGTTGAGGGGCTGCGAGCCGCAGGGGCACCCCACGCACCCCCACAACTGGGAGATACGGCTGCTGCTATCTCCCATCCACAGGGGAGTATGAGGTGCTGAGGGCTGGGAGATTGCAGCACCTATGGTCTTCCAGTCCTTGGGTGTGCAGGGAGCCTCTGAGGCTGGAAGACTGCAGCAGCTTTAATGTCCCAGGCCCAAGGGCTCCATGCACTCCCAGGGCTGGGAGATTACAGCCACACTCCACAACTACTTGAATGCAGCTGGGTCCCGGCACCAGGAGACGTTTTGCCAAAACCCAGAGTTGGTACCTGCTGGGGCTGAGAATCTCCTTAGTTGAGGGACTCCCAGTTCAGGCTAGGTATGGTACATCCTTGTGGCTGGAAGCCCACAGTTGACAGGGCTCCCAACCACAGGGAAGACCCTGCTACATATGCAAATTAAAGCTTGATAGCAACCAGCTATATAGTTAGTATAGCTATATAGTTAGCTATATAGTTAGCAACCAGCTGTATAGTTAGTAGGTGTGTGCAAAGCAGGCCCTATTTGATTTGGATTCGGATTGGGCCCAAATCAGGGACAGTGATTTCATTCATTGATTCAGATCACTGTCCCTGATTCGATTCGGCCAAATTCGAATCTGAAGATTCAATGTTGATTCAGAGAATCAGTGATTTGGATATAGACACAGCTTTAAAAGTTTTTTCTACATACCTCGAGGTAGCAGGCATGGCTTATGAATGCTGCAGTGCTGGGGAGCCCCTCCATGTGCTTGGCGACGAACATGGAAGTGGACCGGAAGTACTTCCAGTCCACTTCCAGGTTTGCCGGGGAGCGCGCTGGGGCCACCCCCCCCATGGCTCCCCGGCTTTGCCATCGACCACAGGGAGACCCTGGGTGCCACCCCCAGACCCAGGAGACACCAGTTGCTGAGCTGGGGGGCGGGGGGGGGGCCTGGAAGTGGACTGGAAGTGCTTGTGGTCCACTTCTGGGTCTGCTGCTGAGCACGCTGGGGAGCCCCCTGTGCTTCTGTGGGACACTCCATGTGCCCTAGCATTACAGCACTAATGAGTCCCTGCTACCTAGAGGTATGTAGAAAAAAACATTAAAGCTGTCTCTATGTCTGAATCTCTGAATCTTTCCTAATCTCTCTGAATTCTTTCGGAGGGTTTCAGTTCGATTCGGAGAGATTGGGTCCTCTGATTTGATTCAGATTCAGAGATTCAGCCACTGAATTGGGCCGAATCGAATTGGGTACCGAAGCTTTATACAGCCCTAAAAGTTAGTACATATTTTTGAAGTCTAACTTTAGATCTGGTTGGAGCTTTTTATGATATGATAAGTACTTTGCACATGTAGCTGGTCTCAAGGTAATGGCACAATTACCCAGGTAATTGCTCAGTACCTGTAATGGGTAGAGGTAGCCTCATGCATTGGCTCAACACTCCAATTAATTTCAGTGGGAGTTGGACCCATCACCAGAGCTTACATATTAGATTGGCTATTTATAAATTCTTTTCATGCGAACATTCTAATATTATAAAAGCCTTAGTCTGTCTGTTCATAACGCTTTATTCACACTCTGATTGGTTTTCTGAAACAACCAATCAGAGCACGAGTGTTGGGAGAGGAACTGGTGGCTGTGCCACCATGATGGTGGTGATGGAGTGGGGGGCCTGAGGTGCCAGCAGTGATGGGTTGGGGGGGGGGGCAAGGCCCCAGTCCAAAGCAGTGGGGAGGGGGACCAGCCCCGGGCGGGGGGAGGGGAAGATGCAGGCCTCTGTCCCTGGCTGTCCCCCCCCACCCGTCATTCTCGATGGGTAATGGAGTGAGTCATTCTTGTTGGCCTCACCCCCTGCGTCCTGTGGCGACAATGACAACAGATAGGGGGTGCAAGGCCCCAGCTCTGGCCTGAAGCAGTGGGAGGGAGGGGGAGAGTGGCCATGGGCCCAGGGGGGAGCAGACGCAGGCCACTGTCCCTGCCTGCCTGTCATTCTTGATGAGCTATTTGCTTGTTCTAATATTATAAAAGCCTAAGTCTGTCTGTCTGTCCGTAATATTTTATTCACGCTCTGATTGGCTGACAGAAACAGCCAATCAGAGTGCTCTAAGTGTGGGGGAGCACCACCATGATTCCGAAGCCGCCCTGAGGACCGGACAGAGGGTGGGGGGGGCGGGGGCCGGAGCAACGGGCCTTGGGGGAGATGAGATAAGCAGCGCTGGCCTTGGCTCCCCCACCCTGCTCCCTGAAAGAGGCAGAACAGCAGCAGCATGGGGTGTTAGGTGGTGGCACTCCATCCCAGCCCCCTCTCCCCCATCATTCTTGATGGGCAATTGGCTAGTTTAGTTATAAAGTTACTTATCTTGGCATTGCCAATTATGGTCTATGTCCTCTGTACAGCATCCAAACTAACCTTTTTCACATCCCTCCATGAGTTTCTCTTTCCATGAGGGAACTTTCCATTTTGTTGAGGTGGTTGGATGCTTTCTGAATATCTGTGATGACAGATCAAATGTTTGTAAAAGAATGTGCCTTGTAAAGGCATGTGCTTCTGGTAAACGTTACCATTTCTTGTGGTAACCAGGCATGCAAACACTGAACTCTCACAATGCGAATGTCCAGTCTGGTGCCAATATGTTAGGGAAGCTTGATAGAAACTGCTGTCTGGAAGCAAGCATCAAAATATCCAGCCTATAAAAGAAGCTCTTACAGTCGTAGGTCTTTTTGTAGCTGTTTGTAGAAATTTGTAGCTATTTGTAGAAATATCTGCTTCTTCCTACATACAGAAAGAGTTTTTCTGAAGACCTGGACTTGATAGCAAAGATTTCAGAAACCATAGATCACAATTCTACAGGCAGGGTGTTTTTTGCATATGGAAGTTTGTTCTGTGGCAAAGAAATTTTCAGAACTAATTTTCCTTCAGGGCATTGTTATCACAGAGCTAAGGAGTTAAAAGGTACTTCTCCAGCTATATGATAGTCCTCTTTCAAAGCCAAAGGGTTAAGACAGCTTGGCTAAGTGGACACGATTTTGTAGGTAACCAGGTCATGAATGAAGTAATCTGTTTTAATATCTGTCACAACCCAAAGTTGTGATTTTCTTGTTTGTGTGTGCTTCGGCATCGCTAAATTGTGTTCCCGCTAAATTGCAGCTCTTTTGCATGGTGGAGTGTTCTATTGCAATTAAGAACCCGCGTGCAGGAGTTTTTCCCGCCAGTTTTGTAGCCTTCTTTGCATCGTGCATTTCTTTTGCATTATGGTGATGCATGGTACAAGGAAGTTCCTGCCATTTGTATTAAGATTTCCGCCACATTATTGGCCAGTCTTAATATAGGCACATGTGGCGGCT
>NW_005842234.1:1461179-1477902 GCF_000455745.1 Alligator sinensis
TGGGTAGTTTCCGCCCAAGTCGGAGAGAGAGAAAGCACGTGGAGTTCGGGAAAGGAGCGTGAGGATCTCTAAGCACTGCTGATCCCTTCGAACCTAGCTTTTTCCTTAAGAGGGCAACAGAGGTTAATTTGTCGAACCCACGGAGCTTCAACAACTCCGGGGGACCTAATTTCCGAACCCTCGGAGCCTTAACAACTCCGAGGCACATAACCTCTAGCTTCTTCCCGTTGCCGACCACAATCCTAGACGTATCCCTATCCTATGGACCCAATTGTCGAACCCACGGAGTCTTAACAGCTCCGGGGGACCTGGGAACCGAGTGAAACCCACAGAGATTCAGCTGCTCCGTGAGAGAGAATTGTTAAACCTGCGGAGCTTAAACCACTCCGGGGTCAAGGAACCGAGTCTATTAGAGTCCTCCACCGAGAACTCAAGCGGAGCTGTGCCTGGAAAGCTGACCAGCCTACACCGCGACCACCTTGGGTGTAAGTAAATAATCTTTTCAATCAACCATTACGCCTCCGTGACTGATTCTAGCTCGAGCGTACCATACCGCGCCGCGGTTTTCTCCGGCCCCGCATGCCTGGGCTGCTGGCCACAGCCTGTGTGCACAAAGACGGGCCTAGCTCGCCCCTGAGATCGGGAGCCGGCCCGCACAATATCTTGGAGCTTGCTTAACTAGGGAAGTGGGTGCCATCGAAGTTATGTGCCCTGTACCTTTGCATGAAAGCTATATAGCTGCTATGTGGTGTTCAAGCCACATATTCACAAATCATTCTTCTTTCAATGGGGCATCATGAGAAAATGCTGGTTTGAGGAAGGCAGTGCTTCATTCATTGTTTTAATGATGTAATAACGACTACTTCAAGCTATGGTAGACTCCTATAGTGTGGCTCTGCAGAGGCCATGTCATGATCAAGTAAAAGGAGTTATTCTGCGGTATGGACAGACATTTGAAACATTTCAAGCAGTCTTGAAATGCCTTTGATACATTTCAAAAGGTACAGGTTGGATAAAATGCTCTGAAGTGTGACAAAAATGTACCCAAAGGGAGAAGATACTTTTTTGTACTGTTTTGTTCCTCCTTTATGTCTATATTGTAGGTCCTCCAGCATCCCACAGTGTAGTGCTCTTCCCCACACCCCCACTTCCTCATGGTCCCCTGCACCCTAGCTGCTATCCCTACCTTTACCCCTCCTGCTGGAACCAGGAAATCTGGTGGTCTTTGGTTGTGTGCAAGCAGATCTGTAGGTCACTGAGCCCCCCTGTCTTTCCCCCTGACTAGAGAGCATGCTCCTGCTATATAGTTCTGGCAATTTTGAAGCAGTTCATCCAGAGGTAGGACAGGGACTATATGACTGTACACATTAGAAACCCTCCATTATTTGACATGTTTCAGATGTTACATCTGTCCTCACCCTTGGTAACTCTTCTTCTCCAAATGTATTGCCTCCACAGAGGCATGTCGATGCACTGCTTGAAAGCCCAGCTATCACTAGGGCTCTTCTTGAGGTAGAAGCATTTGTTTGTATTCCAAGTGCCTAGTACTACTCAAAACTGGTTTTGTGAGTGCATTTCAAAGCATGCACTTCCTACAGTGAGACTCTAATAGTAACTTGGAGAATAAGAGTAACATTGGTAAGAGGCCTTCCTTCTTTATGTTTGTGCAGCATATGATTCTAATGGTGTTAGAAACATCTGTAAGTTGGTAATGATTGGAATGGTGAGTTTGCCACAACCAGAATACTTCCTGTCTGTGTTTTTGATTATCCCTAACAACCTGCTTCATTTAATATACACCAGAAGCATTTTATTCTAACTTCAAGTCTTTGCTGAAAATAAATCAATAGGCATAATCAATTATTCATGTTAAATTTCAGCCACATGATGGGTCATTACTTATTGTTTCCTGCCTTGCTGCTTGTTTGGCTTTAAAATCCCATTGGCCATAATTTTTATATTAGGGATACATTTATAAATACCTTTTAAAAAAGGTTAATAAGCTATTAATTTTGTAAACAACATGTTGTTTACACCAAATCCCCTTATGGAAACTATGTGGGTAAAACTAAACTAAAACCATTCACCAGAATGAATTATTTTAGGGAAAAGATTAAAGACAGAGACATATGAATACATGTAGGAGTACGCTTTTCATAGAACAACCACTCCCTTTCTGACCCCACTAACCTCATGCTCAAGGGAAATTTACAAAATACCTTCAAAAGGGAATCTGGGAACAAATGTTCATAAGCTGCCTGGACACTAGAAATTAAGGGCTGAACCCGGATATTGACTTCCTGGCATATTTTAATTTATTTGACTTCAGATAATCTTTCTTTGTGCATCAGGTAGTAATGACCCTCTCCCCTTTTCAAAGGTCCTGATCTTCCACTAATCAAACTGCCCTTTCTTCTGTGATTTGCTTGTCCTCTACCCCTGGAAATTTCTCTCTTTTCCAATTTCACAGCCAAGTAGACTGTTTTTAATCTTTTGTGGTACCTGCTTTTTTTCTCAGACCTGAAGAAGAATGTCTTGCATTTAAAACATTGTTTAAGTCTATCCTATCCATACAAATGGTGTAATAAAAGATATCAACCACAAAAATGCTTGCTTCTTGAATATGCAATGCTGCAGTACATGATCTTTGGTTAACAGGTTTTTTTACCTTCTTTGGAAGGTTTGTGAATTAAAGCATGTGTGTTTGAAGCAGCTCAAATAGAAGTGGCACAAATCTGAGCCGGGGCTTTTTGCCTCAGTACACTTGCCTGGACATACATTTTGGTGTGGAGTAAATTGTGCTACTTGGGGCAAAATAACCCTGCCTGGTTACTCAATCTCAGGAGCTTCTTGGGGAGGAGCCTCTGGGAGGAAGATGGCCATACCCCTTCCTGTCCCAGGCTGCTGCTGCTGGTTGCTGCAAATTTGGTCTCAGGAGCTTCTGGGGAGAAGATAGCCAGGCCCTTTCCTGCCTGTGGCTACTGCTAGCTGCTGGCTTGGTCTCAGACCTTTTGGGAGTAAGTTCCTCCTTCTTGCCTTTGGCTGCTCCTGCTGCTGTTGCTGCCCCCTGCATGGGGAGGGGGTCCTTTCCTGCACGCTGCTGCCCCCGCTTGGGGAGGGCCCACTGCACTGCACCGCACCCCAGCAATGCACCCCACCTTCTGCACCCCTGTTCCAGCCTGCTGCCCAGCCTGCCGCCAAGCTGCGGTTGGTGGACAGCCTGGGGAGGAAGCCTACACTGCCTGTAGGTCCCTCCTCCCTCACCATCACTGCTGGAGCCTAAAGGTGCTTTGCCTGTCCCAGTTGCCTTGGCAGGCTAACCCTGACCTTCGCCTCCACTTTCAACAGAAGCACACCCTGAGTGGCTGAACTGGATGGCTCCCATCATCACTGCTGCTGTTGCTGTCATTGTTTCTGCTGCTGCCCCCTCTCAGGAGAGAGGGAGATTCCCTGTTACACGACCTGACACTGCACCTGCACTGGATTACTTCTTAACTGCTCCTGCCCTCCCCCACAGCTACCTCATGGCATCTGATCCTGCTCTGTTTTCCTGCCTACTGCTGTGCTGCTGAGCACCAGGCTGGAGGTCTGAGCAGCTTCTGGACAGATCTTCAATAAACAAAGCCCCTCCACTGCTCCATCCATCTTTTACATCTGCTTCAGCAGCCTTCCCTGGGTGTCCTTGCCCTTGTGTGGTAAGTCCTGTGGTCCACTCCCCCTGCCCTGGTGTTTGTTGTGTGGCTGAGTAAGCTAGCTCGTGTTTCCCCAGCCCGTGTGTGTGTGTGTGTGTGTGTGTGTGTGTGTGTGTGTGTGTGTGTGTGTGTGTGTGTGTGTGTGTGTGTGTGTGTGTTCGTGTTCCCCCTCCTCCACATTCTCAAAGCATAGACATCCTGGTTTTTTTCCTATGGGGCTGTAGCTCAGTGAGCTTTAGCCCCTTCCTCCCTACCCCACTTCTCCCCCAGAGCCCCAGCCTGTCCCTACTAGATTCACCAGCCCCACTGGATATTTTATTTTTCTTCTTCGTCTTCTCTGCCCACATGTGAAGCAATGGCAGGGCAGGAAACTTCTGTGGGGTCAGATGCCCCCACAGAGTTTCCTTTAGCCCCACTGTGGGTGCAGATCCCGCCAAGCCCCTAAGGGGATGCATGCCTCTGCAGCCTCCACCCTGGAGGCAGAATCTGACCAACCTTCTCTGAGGGTGGAGAAGCCTGCAACCTCTGCTGCAGGGGCAGGTGGGACTCCAGTAGGGAGACAACAGGCCGGGGGGCTCCCCTGGCCAGCCCCGCCCCCCCCTCAGAGGGGTTCCCAAGCCCCCTTTCCCATCATCATGGACCAAGGGCAAGGGCAGTGGGAAGGGCTCCTCTTCAGCCTCCTCCACAGCTGGGAGTGGGAAGGGCAAGGGCCCTGCTCCCAAGCCTAGACCACCAGCACCTAAGGGGACCAGGAGCGCTACACCAGCCAGCACACCCACTCAGCCTGTCCCTGGCCCTAGCCCCAGCCCCCTCAATGTGGCCCCCTGGGGGGGAACCACAGCTATGCACAGGCAGCTGCAGGGAGACCTAAAACCGGGGGGCCTGGGCCCTCCACTGCCAGCTTTTCCAGCTCAGCTGGCAGGGTCCCCTTCCCAGCACTCACCTGCAAGCATGGGGTGAAGTGCCAACTGCCCAAGTGGGAGAACCTGCACTTTGAGACCTGGGTGCAGGCCCTGGCTCAGGTAGTGCCCCCCCCCAAGATTGTGGCGGCCTCCCGCTTTCATGGAAAGGAAGTCTTTTTCCTTGCCTTGGAGGCCACTGCACAAAAGACAGGGGAGAGGGGGTTCATGTTGGAGGGTGAATACGTCCCCTTTGAGCCACTAGAAGAACTGGGGACCAGGGTGGTCCTGAGCTCTGTCCCTCCCTATATCTCCAACTGGAACCTGCTCCCCCACCTCCAAACCCTGGGGAGAGTTATCTCCCTGGTGGTGGCCTTCTCACTGGGGTGCTGAGACCCTGGCCTCCACCATGTGCACTCTTTCTGTCACCAGATTATGATCTAGCTGACGGCGGAAGCATGGCTGGAAGCTGAAGGGTGCCTGGCAATTCCTTTTTAGGGAGCCCTGGTGAGGATTTTCTATACACTGGGGGACCTGTGGTACTTCTGGTGCTGTGCACCAGGGCACTTGCATCATGAGTGCCCCATGGGCCAGGCAGGGAGGGCATCCACAGGTCCCACTGGCAAGAGGGGTGCCCCTACCACTGGCACCCCTCCCCACTCAGGCTCCCCTGGCACCCCAGCCACAACTATGAGCCCCCCCCGTGAGCTCAAGGGACCCTGCCACCAAGTTTGGTGGAGTCCTGGGGAGGACAGCACCATCCAAGGCAAGAGGGTACAGGGCTGCCCCACTCCCTAACACTCACCTTCTCCTACTGGAGCCTGTTCACCTGAGGACCATCCCATGTCTGACTGGGTGCAGGTCTCCTCTGGGCATAAAGGCAAGAGGAAGGCCCGGGTGCAGCTGGAGCCCTCTGATGTGGAGGACTCCTTTTCCCCTCCCAAGACCACCACATAGGGAGAAGGAGTGGCCCAGCCTCTGGGGCCTCACACCCCACCCCCAGGAAAGACTAAATGGGTGATTCCCATGGACGGGGCTTCAGGGCTGCTAAATAGTCCTGAACAGGAGCCCATGGAGGAAGCCCCTCATTCTGTTGACCATGGCCTACCCCATGAAACCACGGGTGCTGAGGCTAAGGCCCTGGCCTACCCAAAGGAAAACCCAGCAGCGGAGCCTCCTCCCTCTGATGATCTGGGGGATACAGAGGCCCTGGCGCTCACCCTGGTGTGTCCTGAGGGAGGAGGTCCCCATTCCCAGGACCCCGAGGCCTCGGTATTCCCCTCCTGTACCCCCTCCTTGATGATGGAAGATGTGTACTGCTCCCTAACATAGAGAGCTACACCCCTGCCTTTTTTCCCCTTTCTGTCTTGCCTATACAACCTGTACCCCTCAATGCCTACCGCCCAGTTGTGCATAGAATCACACCATGTTTCAGTTAAGCCGACTAGGTCATACTGTGTGCTATTAAGTAATAGTGTGAGCTCCTCCTGCTTATTCCCCATACTTCTGGCATTTGTGTAAAGACATTTTAGCCCCCCAGTGGGTGCTCTTGGTAGCCCTTTGCCTTGATGATTAGCGTGCCTCTTAGTGCTTACCTGGTTAGGTCCGGTGCCTTGTTTGTGGCTCGCCAACCCTGGGTTCTTGTCGACCACTGGTTCCCTGTCCCCTGTTGAACCTAATTTAAAGCTCTTCAGAGGAGATCAGGCAACCATCCTGATGGACTACTCCCTGATGGACATCTGGCGTGCCTGTCACCCTACTGAACCCCCTGCCTTCACCTATGTGAGGGTGGGGGAGGAGCAGGCATGCCACTCCTGCTTGGACCGGGTTTATATCTCTTTGCTGCACTTTGTCTGGGCCCACTCCTCTGGCATCCGGCCGACCCCCTTCAGCGATCACCACCTTGTCTGGGCCCAGGCCACGCTAGGGCCTGTGTGTCCAGGGTCGGCCTACTGGCATTTCAGTGCTAGTCTGCTGGAGGATATGGGCTTTAGGGAGGCCTTGTGGGAGTTCTGGCTAGTCTGGCAGGAGCAACAGGCAGCCTTCCCCTCAGCTTGGAGATGGTGGGATGTGGGGAAGGTGCGCATCTGGCTTTTTTTGCCACAGCTGCACTCGGGGGCATACCTGGCAGAGGGAGGTGGTCCGGGAGCAGGTTGAGCGGGAAGTGTGAGAGCTGGAGGGGTGCTTGGCCACCAACCCAAACAACCTGTCCCTGTGCAGGGAGTGTCAGCAGAGGTGGGAAGAATTTCGTGCTCTAGACGGTCACTGTGCCTGCAGTGTGTTTTGTCCGCTCACACATCTAGCTCCTTCGGGAGATGGACCACAGCTCCCACTTCTTCTATGCCTTGGAGAGGAGGTGGGAGGACAAGAAGTAGTACATCACCTGCCTTCTGGCAGATGATGGCACCCCCCTCATGGATCCAGGTGAGATGCACCAGTGCATGTGGGCCTTCTATGAAGAGCTCTTCTCCTTGGATCCGACTGATGCCAAAGCCTGTCAGACCCTGTGGGAGGGACTCCTACAGGTCAGCATGAGTGACCAGGACCTGCTGGAAGCTCCTCTCACTCTGGCTGAGTTTTTGACCACCCTCCACCTGATGCCTGGCAACAAGGCACCGGGCATTGACAGGCTGACCATGGAGTTCTACTGGGCTTTCTGGGACCTCCTTGGCCCAGGCCTTATCGCGGTCTGGGCCAAATCTGAGGGAAGTGGGGAGCTCCCCCTGTTGTGCCAGAGGCCGTGCTGACCCTCCTGCCAAAGAAGGGGGATCCCCACTACCTGAGGAACTGGCATCCCGTGTCCCTCCTCTGCACAGACTACAAGGTGGCAGTGAAGGCCATCTTGCTGTGTCTGCAGTCTGTGCTGATGGACATGATCCATCCCAACCAGACGTACATGGTGCCCGGACATTCTGTCTTCAACAACCTGTACCTGGTTCAGGACCTCCTGGAGCTAGTGTGCCAGGAGGGCCTGTCTTTCACCCTCCTATTCCTGGACCAGAAGGCATTTGACAGACTGGATCACGGGTACCTCACAGGCATGCTGCAGGCCTTTGGCTTTGGGCCCTACTTTGTGCAGAGTCTCCAGGTGCTGTACACCTCTGCAGAGTGTTTGGTCAAGCTCAACTGGACCCTGACAGAGCCCATCCTGTTCAGGAGAGGGGTGCATCAGGGCTGCCCAGTGTCAGGCCAGCTGTATGCCTTGGCCCTGGAGCCCTTCCTCATTCTCCTGCAGAAGCGGGTGGCAGGGTTGATGCTCCGGGAGTGTAACAGGTATCCGCTCAGGGCCAATCTAAATGTGGCCCACGCACCTGTTCCTGGGGCAACCGCCTGCCTTCTCACCTGCCATGCCTTGCTGTTAATTGATGTTAAGCGGGAGGCTGCCCTTGTACTGCCCCGATGCCAGGGGGCGCTATCTGTGACTCCGTTTCCTCCCCTACGCTGCAGCCCATGCCTTGCCAATGGAATAGACATTATATCCTAGCCTTATTATAATCTGGCCCCTTGTCCTCTCTGGGCCCTACCTCTTTTGATCTGCGCCCTCTCCAGCACTTGGGCTCTCCCCTGCCCTATCTCACTATGTGCCCTCTTCTCTGGGCCTTCTCAGTAATGCTGCCCCCTCTCTGGAGATTCTCCACAATGCTGCCCTCTCTCTGGGGCTTCTCCACAATGCTGCCCCCTCTCTGGGGCCTTCACAGTAACGCTTCCCGCTCTCTGGGGCTTCTTCCAATGCTGCCCCATCCTCCGGAGCTTCTCACCTGTCCCCTTTTCTGGGGTTGGGGTCAGTGCACCCTGAATGCTGCGCCCTCACTGGCACTGGGGTCCCCACACTGCTGTGGGTCTCCTATGAGGCCTCCTCCAACCCCTAGTAGCCTTACCCAAACCACCAGTGACAAACAGCAACACAAACGTAAGCCCCTGGGCTATAACATAAACGGAAGCCACCCAGCCATAACAACAGTCCAGCCTACCAGGGAACACTCCATCCCTCAGCCATGTCAGACGCTGCACCTTCCGTCAGGCTGCAGTCAGGCTGCTCCTCTTTTCCATGAGAGAAAGCTCCATCCTCCTTGGCTGCTGGCAGGGAACTGCCTCTGGCCCCAGCCCCTAGGGTTTATAAGGGAGCCAGGCCCTGCCCCTTCTGGTCAGCTGACCTCCTCTGGTTGCCCTGGCAACCAACAGCTGGGCTCCTTATTCACTGCTAGGGCTTCCTCCCCAGAATTTCCCCCTCTTTAGGAGCAGGGCACCTCAGTGCTCTGCGACAGGGAGCCGGCAGTATGGCTGGTCCTGTCAGCATATGCTGACAACCTACTTCTCATGGTCCAGAATCAGGTGACCTGGTGCAGGTGGAGGCCTGCTAGGCATTGTATTTGGTGGCCTCCTTTCCTGGGTCAACTGGGTCAAGAGCTTTGGCCTGGTGGTGGGTGACGGGTGGCAGGTGGGCTCACTCCCACCTGTGCTCCGTGGGATCCGCTAGAATGTGGGCTTGCTGCTCTACTTGGGGGTCTACCTATCCACCACAGACCCCTCCCCACTGGAGAACTGGCACCAGCTGGAGGCAAGGGTGGTGGAGCGGCTTCGGGCATGGGCAGGGCTCCTGAGATGTCTCTTCCTGCACGGGAGAGCGCTGGTGCTGAACCAGCTGGTCCTGTCCATGCTCTGCTTACACACCCTGCCTGTGCCCCCTGAGGTCCTGGCAGGACTCGAGACAGGTGCTAGGGTTTTTCTGGCTGGGACGGCACTGGGTTGCTGCAGAGCTCCTAAGCCTCCCCTTGCAGGAGGGTGGCCAGGGCCTGGTTTGCCTGCGCAGCCAGGTCTTGGCTTTCTGCCTTCAGGCCCCGCAGCGACTCCTATATGGTGTCGGTAGCCACGCGGCATGGGGCCAACTGGGGCACACTCCTTGGATGCCTTTGAGGACCGGTGGGTGTGGCCTGAGGGGCTCTGCTCAGTGTCCCCTCCGGAGAACTTCTTTTCACATTTTGAACCTATGACCCCCATGACACTTCTACCCTTTTCTTCCTTAGTTGTCCCACCAAAAAAACCACCAAACAAACAAAAACCCAAAGCAAACAAAAAAGCACCTCCCGCCCCAAAATTATCAGTTGTATCTTTCAAACTGTGGCCCCACACAGTGGGGGCTATTAGTTAACTAGGTGGGCCTTAAGGCCCATGATCTCTGGAAGATACAAATAGACATGAGCTTCTGGGGCCCAGCCAGTTGGTACCTGGGGACACTACCCCTTGTGCCAGCTGGACTGCTGAAGCAGCCCTGAGAGTTCCCTGCAACAGTCTGGCAGTGGGGGCTGCTTCTTGGCTGTGACCTGCTGCCACCTGTGACAGCATGTGGCTCCAAGGCTGCATGCCTGCCAGACCTGGATGGGGACTAAATGGCCATTAGAGGCATCTGTACCTCTTGGGCCAGTTGCCAGTGGGCTGTGGCAGCACAGCTGGCCTTTGTGTGGCACTACTGCCATGTGTGCCACTGCCCGGCCATCTGGGCAGCTATTGCCTGGAAGATGTTCTCAGTGTGGTGGCCTGATTTGAACTGTTAAAGCATGTCTTCCTGGCCTCAATTGGCCAGGAGGTCAGCCACCTCCAGCTGGGACCCATGTGCTAGCTCTGAACAAGCTCGTCTGCCTGGGTCCTGCCACTTGCCTCGCTAGCAGGAATTCTGGTGTTGCCTATTTAAAAATTTGAAAATCCCAGATAAAAAAAACCCCAAATCACTCTTTAAAATACCCCCAAATCTATGCTTTTCCACAAGTAAAACAAAAGACCACTAGATATAGATATAGAGATGGAATCAGTTGGGGAATGTTTTAAAGCAATTTTAAAGCAATTTGGAAGCCTGCCAGTGCCTCTATCATCATAATAAAATACATTTTAAATATCTATAGTTTGGCATTGACTTTTTTGGCTCTTTTGTTATAGAAAAATCAGAGCTGCCCCTACCCTCTTCACTCACCAGGATGTGCAGCGCTGAGCAGCACTGATATGCCAGTGCCCTGCCCCTGCTCTTGCCCCTTACTCTTACCCCACAGCCTGCCTTGTATGCCAGTCCCCTAACTCCTGACCCACAGGGCCAGGTATGTGGGTGAGGGGTTCGTCGGGGGACTGTGGATATGGGGGGACATATGGGGGCGCTGCTCAGGAGGGGTGGGCCTCCTGCCTCCCCGCAGGGCACAGCCCCCCAGAGTTCACGGACTGCTCCCCCAACAGGGCCACAGCCCCAAAGAGGGGCCAAAGTCCCCCAACAGAAGCCCACAATCCCTCACCAGGGGTCACATGCCCCCACACAGGGGCTATCGCCCCCTCCCCTGCAGGGCCCATGTGCCCCTTGCCTGACCCCAGCCCCCGCTTCCTCCTCTGCCCCTGCTCAGTCCCCCAGCGTCCCTGGACTGACTGGCTGCAGCAGCGGCTGTTGGAGTCACCGGAGCCTCATAGCACAGCCCCCCCGCACGGCACAAGTGCATCCCAGGTTTGTAGGGTGCTGGAGGCTGTCAGACAGCTTGGGGCCACTGGGGCTGAGGGGTAGGTGCTGTGGCATGAAGCTCTGAGTGCCCCGATCACTGCTGCTGGTAAGCTTCAGCCATATTGGGGGCAGGTCTGGGCAGGGAAGTGATTGGGGAGAGCAGGGGAGAGCCGATGAGAGATAGGGAAATGATCAGGGAGCAAGGGAAATGAGGGGAGAACTGGGGAGAGCAGGGGAAATGATTGGGGAGCAGGGGAAATGAGGGGAGAGCCAGGGAAATGAGGGGATTGCTGTTAATTTGCAACATGGGGAATGTTTTTGGTTTAAAGGGGTTTGAGATGCTGCAAGAGGCACGTGCACGCTCGTCTGGATATGCCCTTAATATCTGATGAAAAGCCAAGTGAAATCAGTGGGGCATCTTCTATGGATCAAACCCTTGGTTTTAAAAGTGTTTTTGGACAAGTGGAAAAATAATTTGTCAGTTTAGTTCAATTGCACACACTGTAATTTTTATGTATCTCTCTCTCCATTGAGTTCTACACAAAAAAGGCAATTTTCAACATCAGAAAATAGTTTCTTGCTGAGAGTGAGGACATTTTCCTAGTTGAAAAAGGTTCACTATGGACTCATTGCATTAAAAAAAATGTTGAAGTTGAGAAAATAGATATAAATTACCATAAGATCTTTAGGGCAGAACATTTGTATCTGTGTTTGATGCTTAGCACAGTGGGGTCCTACCTTTTGATAGCCCCCTAGGCACAAACAAAATACAAAGGAAAAGTCATCATAATGCTATGCAAAACATTCTAAACATAGGAGAGGACCAGATCTGGCTCATGGTCTCACTTCCAGATGTGCAAAAGCATCAAGAGTTGAAAGTCTTTGACAATCCTCAATGCCCGTATTTAATTTCCTTAATGATGTATGCTAGAGACAGGGGTACATCTTAAATCCTGCGCTCCCCTGAAACCTATATAACTTACAGGGGGTATGAACACTTTCTATAGTAAAGAGTGGACTCATGACTAGCTATCTTAAGCCAGCTGCTTGCAGTGGGCACTGCTAAAGTGCTAGGCCCACTAGGTGCTGGGAAGTGAGTTTATAATGAGAAGATTTCTACTCTGGGATGAATGTGATTAATGCGTGGCTGCACAACTGGGGCTCTGCTATCTTACATGTGTGTAGAGTTACTCCTGAGTTTCTAAGGGGTAACTTTCCCCTGAAGTGGAACAACTCACACTAGTATTAAAGTATTTGTTGTTTGTCTACTCCACTCCTACACTTCAGTAAAGTCATCTCCAGAGTACGGATGTCAAGGGTGTGCATCCTCAGCTCTCCTAGTAGGTATTTCTTCCAGCCAGTAGTTTCAGCCCTTGAACACTCTTCTCCTGAAGACAGATGTTTAAGCTCTTTCATACCAAAACCCCCCAGACCCCCACATTCTAGTAAAATACATCTGGAAGAAGAGGTACTGGTACTTCCCTTTTATCCAGTTGTTCAGTGGTAGAAATACTCATCAAGAGGTGCATTTACACATGTAATTAATGTGACTGAATATACTCTGGTTCAATTTGAGCTGGAGTAAACTAATCCCAACGTTACTGTCTACATGTACACTTAAACACAGTAATTTACTACCTGTGTCTGATGGGACTGTTCTATCCTGGAGTAAATTAATCTGCTGTGCACTAATTGCATGCATGTATAGATGGTGATGCTTTACTGTGCATTAAATTAGTCTAATGTGCAGTAAAGTGTACATATAGATGAGCCTGTGGGTGCCAGAGTAAATTCAATTTCCTCCTCTACCTAACAGGATTCAAACCTACGCCTTCCAGGAAAGTGCTTTAACTACCATGCTCTGGGCTGTTCTGGGATCAGGGCTTTCAAACCCTCCAGTGGAAAGGGTTCAGTGTACAGGGAATAATTATATATGCATTGATCCAAGTTGAGTGTGAGCCTGATGCTGTAGCCTAATTAGAGCACTTGCCTTGAAGGGAGAGGTCCTGGGTTCCAGTCACTGCTTGAATGGCTGTTTAATTTGAATTACATATATTTGCTACATACTAAGTAGCCATTGGATGGAACACAGAAATAGCTGTTGGAACTGGGCCTGGAATCCAGGATTTCTCCCTATGTGATGACTGTCTTAAATATTAGGGCAACTACTTATGCTCTCACTCTCCCATTCTCTAGGCCAGTGAATTTTTAGCTATACCATGCAAAGTCAACCAAACTTCAAGAGGAGGGTGAAGAGTCTCCAGATTACCCCAAAACAGCCTGGATCCTGCTGAGAAATGTAGTTTTGAAACTTCTCAGGCATAAGAGAGAATCAGACTGTGGTCTTTAACATCCTGGGTGGGTGGTCTGCCAACTGAGTTATTGGTTAAAAGCAGGGATCTGGGTTTTCCATTTCCCATGGAAAAATGTGGAAAAACACATATTTTCCCCTTTAAAGGAGAAAAACGTATGTGTGGGTGGCAATCACCCTGTCCTGCGCCATGGGCCAAAGTTAGGGTGGGTGCATGCTGCCTCATTTCTTTGTGGCTCATCCCATTTGGACTGGGGCTGGGGACACTGCCCAGCTGGGGTGACAGTGGCAGCAGCTCAGTGCAGGAGGGAGGGAGGGAGGGAGAGTGCGCTGCACCCCTGCCTGCCAGGCCAGGGTTGGGGGCTGGGATGGGGACACTGCCCGGCTGGGGTGGTGCCCAGGGCCAGGGCACTGGGGGTGTTCATTGCCCATCTGCTGTGCCAGTGGTTGCTGCCCCACAGCTAACCACACTGCTGCACCACATCCCACTAGCCCATGTCTGCAATGGCTGTTGGCAGCTCTGCTGGGGACGGTTAGCACTGGAGGTGGCAGCTGGGGGCATACTGTGTGGGAGGGGAGGAGAGGAGAGGAGCAGCACAGCTAGCCTGCATGCTGCCCTGCCTGGCCTGGGGGCCTTGCCTGGCCCAGGGGGTCTTGCCAGACTTGCCTGCCCCAGGGTGGGCTCCTGGTCCCGGGAACCACTCAGGTGGATTGTAATGGGTTGACGGGGAGGGTTGGAGGTGGCAGCAGGGTCTATGTGTGTATGTGTGTGATGGGCTGGGGGTGGCAGCAGGGAGGACGTGTGTGTGTAACAGAGATGCGGGGGGGAAGGTATGCTTTGGGTAGAAGCAGCATCCAGAGCTGGGCCTGGATCCCCCCTGGCCTGCTAAAGCAGCCAGTGTAGGGGGAGGCTGGCCTGGAAGGGAAGAAGCTTAGCCAGCCAGAGGGAGGCCCAGCCCAGTCCCTGATCTCTAGTCAAGGGTTTCCTAGGAAAGGCACAGGGACCTCTGGAGCCTGAATATAGGAGCCAAGAGCAGAACAGCAGGGACTGGCACTGCTCAGAGCCACAAAGCAGCAGGCAGGACACCTGCAGTTGGATCCATGGCCTGTTACAGGGCAGGGAGCTGCTGCCGGGAGGGAGTGAGTAGGGGGCAGGCAGTGCTGGGACGGGGCTGTGGGTTGGGAGTGAGGGGCAACAGTATGGGCAGGGCACTGGTATAGAAGTGCTGCTCAGTATCACAAAGCAGCTGTGGGAGCAGCTGCAGCTGGCCCCAGGCCCTGGTGAGTGAAGCGAGCAGGGAGAGCTCTGATTTTCTATGATAAAAAAACCAAAATCAAACACCAAAATATATATGTATTTAGGAAATATTTTCTTATAATGGTTAAGGCACTGGTAGGCTTCCAAATTGCTTCTTAAAATTGTAAATATATCAATAAAACATTATGTTCATTTGATACTTATATATATAGTCTCCTTTCATTTTAATTGCAGAAAAACACAGATTTGGGGTTTTTAAATCAGAGAATTTGGGATTTTAAACAGAGAAAAGCAAGATCCCTGGTTATAAGGTTGCCATTTTTCATATCTGCTCCTCCTCCGAGGACACCCACTGGATTGCATTCCTCAGGCAACAGGAATGACCTACTTTGATCTGGACTGTGCTTACATGTGAGCTAGGTATTAAGCTGCTCAGACATAGCAAGACTGAGGTGCCTTTTCTAAGCCTAGAAGCCGAACATTGGCACATATGGGATGTTAGTATAGAAAAACAAAGTGCCTCTAGAATAAGGTGGTTTGGAATTTGAGAATTACAGTTTGGACTTGGGCACTTTTAAAATGGACTTGGACAAGATTTTGGACCTGGATGTGAATCAGCAATAGAGACAACTTTGAGGAAAAACTCCTTATCTTCATGATTCTTGCTCATGTGGTCACAGCTACTTCCAAGTATATTAGATGATTCTAAAAATGCAAAATGTGCCATCAATTTCCTCCTACAGAAACAAGTAGGTTTAATAAACATC
Organism: Alligator sinensis; assembly: GCF_000455745.1. Classification (NCBI taxonomy): domain Eukaryota; kingdom Metazoa; phylum Chordata; order Crocodylia; family Alligatoridae; genus Alligator; species Alligator sinensis. The sequence goes on from NW_005842234.1 coordinate 1,476,579, forward strand.
TGCTTATGGATTGCATAGAAAACAAATGTATTTCTACATAGGTTTAAGGTATTTCCTTCTCCTTCCTCTACCTCTAAAGTATTTTTATGCAACCTACATAAATGAAACTTAAAAGGGAAAAATAATGATGTTGCTTTATTTCAGAATTATGTTGTGTTTTGGTATCGTAAATCCTCCCACTAAAATATAATGGAAAGAATTAAACAGTTATTAGCAGTCTAATTCTTTCCATGTATTTTGGTGGTTGGAAAGACAGGAAATGCTAAATCTCAAAGCAATTATACTTGTATAATGTTATATGGAACATCTTTAAGTGAAAAAATGGGTTTTAGGGCAGGAAAGTTCACGTGTATGTGTGTGTGTGGTTTAAAGTCTGTTCCTTCACAACAAGGAAGAAAGAAAGAAATGGAACTATTGGAGGTCTTTAATGGAGATTCAGCCTTTGAATTTACTCTTTGACTGTCTCTTTAAATCTTCCTTCTGGAATGGAAATTGGGGCTGTTGACACATGAATAGTGCTGACTACACATGCTCAGTACTAAATGCAGCTTGCTTGGGGGAGATTTTTAAAGGCCAAATAGGCACCTACCTCTGACGTTCGGATGGCTTTTAAAATTCTTTCCTTGCATGAGAGTCAGATTGTGGCTGATTATTAGTTGGAATGGTTAGTAGTATAAAGGCTCTCTGCCCTTCAATGCAAATGTGACAGGTGGGTGGGACCAGAAGTCCTGCCCCTTCACTCCGCCCCCTTTCCCCTTTTATGGGGTGTGACATCACCAACCACACCCCCTGACCCCGGTCACGTGGTGCATGACATCAGCAACTCCGCCCCTGACCCTGGTCACATGGTGCGTGACATCAGCAACTCCGCCCCGACCCCAATGACGTGGTGTGTGACACCAACACCACATGGTTCATGACATCAGAAGGACAACCCCGGCAGACCCTCAAAGCCCAACCCCTCATGCTGCAAGATCCGCCCTAGATCACATGGTGCTGTTATGGCCTATCAGGTCCCTGGTGCTGTTATGCCCTATCAGGTCCCGGACCACTCTAACCCCCCCTACGTCGGAGCACAGGCGTGGCTTATGGGGTGGTAGGGTGGTGATGTGACCCCTCTAACAATCCGCCCCAACACCCCCAACCAATTGGCAGGGGTTTCAGAGGCCTCAGACCTCCCAAGAACAATCCTGAACCAATTGGAATGAGTATAGTGGGGGTGGGGTTTAGGCGGCAAACCCACTAGGTCTATCTGCTTTCCAAAACGACCCCTCTGTTTATCTGAGACCGTGCTAAGGCAAGCAAGGGCAGATATGGATTCTTT
>NW_005842234.1:1478413-1478878 GCF_000455745.1 Alligator sinensis
ACAAGCTCTTACATCACGTGAACGTAAAGTTTTCATGAAGTCTCTTGTTCGCGTTTCCTTTTATGGCATAATGAAATACTGCTTGAGGCAGAGACTTTTTGACCTATGCTGGGGGTGCACATTTGACTTAGGGGGTCAAGAAGCCCATGAATGTATTACTTGGTTAGATGAAGACATAAATAAAATAATTCAGGATCTTTGCCAGGAAATATGTCTTGATAGCATTTTCAATGCTGTTATAATCATAGGGTTTGCCAGGAACAGTCTCAGAATTACTGAGAAACACTTAATTCAGGTTAGACAGCTTCTAAACACGGTGTATTCTGCAGAAGATCCTGAGGCTGCCCTTCACGATTTGATCACTGAGGAAGATGAAACACTCATACCCCATATTGAACGCTTAATTGGTGCTAGAGATTATAAAACCCTGCTTAAGAGAAGGGATTAGCAAAACGAGTTTGGGGC
>NW_005842234.1:1480036-1481904 GCF_000455745.1 Alligator sinensis
TTTTTCTGAAATCAGCTTCTGAAACTTTGTGTTTCCTGTGGGAGGAGAATCTGTGTGTAGGGGTTAAGCAAAATTTAAATTTACAGTGTGTGAGGAAAGTGAATTCTCAATGCTGAGATATAAATTTTATATTTCCTAAGTGATCACACGCACCACACCCGAAGAAGAGCAGGGACCTGGGTAGAGACCTCCAAAAGCACAGCCTGCAGATCATAACACCCAAGGATCAGAAGACGGATGGGACAGAACAGAAGGGTACGATTCCTCAGAGGAAAACAAGCCACATACCTCTGAGACACACACATGTAAAAAGACTAGGGTTCACAACCCCAAAACAGGTCATCTGAACCCTGTGTATAAGAAACCCAGGACTGATTGCTCGCACAATTTAAAAAAGAGGAGAGTCTTTCTCCTTTTTTGAAAGATCATAATTATTGTGAAAAAAAAAAAGAGGGTAGGTTTTCGGGGTGGGTATAATCACCCTGTCTTGAAAGATCATGATTATTGTGAAAAAAAGAGGGGGATTTGGAGTGGTACACATAGGCGTATACATCTCAGAAAGCGTGTGCAGAGCACTTTGAAAGATCATGTTTACTACCAGTGCAAAAGGGTAAATTTTACTCAGGGAGGAGGTAGTCTACGTAATTTGGACATCAGGCGTAGTCTGTATCATAAGAGGGGAAGTCATGGTAAATGTGGGGGTAAAAATGGTTGGCCAATCAGCAAGTGGCTTGCGGGGAAAAAAGTAAGGGCCTGGTTAAAGAAGAGCATGGGGAAGGCTAAACACCGTTTGAGGGAAAAAAAAAAAAAGAGATCCCCTAGGGATCCCTCAAACACTTCTCCTCCTATCAGTCCTGACCTTTCACCAGAACCCACAGAGCCAGAGAGGGGAGATGGTGACTATGGTTTAGGAAGCCCCTTAGAGGGTCCCTCAAATGTTCCCAGACCTTCCCCACCACCAAGACCTGAGGGGTCAGAGGGTTGGAATAACGAATCTGTTGTAGAAGACAGTTTAGAGGACCCCTTAAGCGCCCCCCGGTCTCCTGAGTCATCAGAGGATGTTTTACCAGATGTACATATGGTGTGGGTGAGAAGGCAAGAGTGGTCTGTAGCCAGGTTTGGAGGCATGAGGTACACTGAGGAGTTCTGTTTTGTGAATCTGGAGCGTGTGCTGTTACACGTGGCATACGAAGCCATAACCCATGGGGTGGAAGAAATTGTAGCAGAACTCCGCCAGAGATTCACAGGCAATGATTATGCCCAGTTACGTATTCAGGCAGATAGTATGTCAAACTGCTTATACTCTCGAGCTATTAATTTAAACAAGATGACCCCTGAGCTGTTTTTAGAGTGGTTCAGTAAGCTGTTACAAAGCCAGAGAGAAATATTGCTCGATTCAACATTTCGGCTGGTTGTGATTGTTGTGAAAGGCCGGGGAGGTGGGAGCCGTAGACTTATAAGCTCTATCCCCTATTCCCAGATCATTACTAAAAAGAGGAAGTATTTAATAGACTTGAATACCTATGATACTAACCTGTGCTTTGCAGGTAGTCTATTGGCTGTTACAAAACGTAGAGGGGCCAGAGATGTCGAACTGCTAGATGGTGCCAAAGAACTGCATAGGAAATTAGGACTGTCTATATATCAAAAGGTTATGCTCCATCAAGTACCTTTGTTTGAAGACCTTGAGCAGGTTAACATTCACATAGTGATGCATAAGGAAAAAACCGGGTGGAGTTTATTTAAAACACAGGACACGCCCAGATACCCCGACACCTGTTTTCTTCTGCTACATGGTGAACATTATTATGGTGTTTTAGATGTGAGAAAGGTGTTTGGCATGAGAAATTATTGTGATCTTTGTCAGA
>NW_005842234.1:1489299-1501014 GCF_000455745.1 Alligator sinensis
TCCACATCTTTGATTTTAATGTTCTGTTAAACCTCTCTACCACCGCCGCTTTCACTTCACTATTTGTCACAAAATGGTGAACATTATACTGTTTTAACAGCTTACTTAAAGACTTATTTAAAAATTCTTTTCCCCGATCAGTCTGTAATTTTCGAGGTACACGGCCCTCTGTAAAAATGGTTTTAAAGGCTCGAGCTATTTCACCACCTGACTTGTCTTTTAGACCCACGGCCCACGCATACTTTGGTAATATGTCTATCGCTGTTAAGATGAACTTAACTCCACTGTGTGCTTAGAAATCTGCTGCATATCCACCAAATCTGCCTGCCATTGTGCATCAATATCTGAAACAACAGTCTTGTTTCTTTTAAAATGTCTTCTTGCCGGTTTGTGCAGGGTATAAGCATCCTGGTCTAAAAGCCAGGCGGTCACCCCCCTTCTGTTCAGGAACTTATTCTGCCTTTTGGTAGCTTCAAAAAACGTGTTCACCCCACCAAAACTGCCAGCTTCACCAGGAGAGTAATAAACGTCCTTTAACATAGCCTCCTGTGTAGACATGTCTGTTAACAGTTCACACCCTACACTTACCCCCACGCTAACACCCATGTGGTGCATTCAAACACTTGAGGACAAATTTAAACCACAGCACAAAGACACCATCTTCCAAATTCTCAACTTCTGCTTAGTGGTCAGGAACCTGATAGGCCATAACAGCACCATGTGATCTAGGGCGGATCTTGCAGCATGAGGGATTGGGCTTTGAGGGTCTGCCTGGGTTGTCCTTCTGATGTCATGAACCATGTGGTGTTGGTGTCACACACCACGTGATTGGGGTCAGGGACGGAGTTGCTGATGTCATGCACCATGTGACCGGGATCAGGAGCGGAGTTGCTGATGTCACGCACCATGTGACCGGGGTCAGGGGCGGAGTTGCTGATGTCATGCACCATGTGACCGGGGTCAGGGGGTGTGGTTGGTGACGTCACACACCATAAAAGAGGAACGGGGGCGGAGCGAAGGGGGCGGGACTTCTGGTCCCGCCCACCTGTCACATTTGCACTGAAGGGCAGAGAGGCTTTATACTACTATGGTTCTTCAGGGACAGGCAATAAGACGGGGTCAAAATATGGCCCACGGACTGGATCTGACCTGCCAAGCACTTTCATCCAGCCTGTGGTGCCCACCAACAAACTGTGCCCTGCTCAGCTATTCTGCCCGTGAGTGTGGGAGTGAGGTGCCTATGTGTACACATGCCCTAAACACTCCGTCCACGGCTGTGGGCGGAAGGGCCTGGCCAGTCCAGCAGGCAGCTTCCAGGTGGGGCTGCTGCTGCTGCCCTAGGGGACCCACTCTGCTTCCCCTTCCTCCAGGTTGCTCTGGGCAGCAGACAGGGAAGGAGCAGGGTTGGGGCTGCAGCTGGGTGGGGGCAGGGACCATGGGGCTGGCTTTGGTGGCAGTATGAAGTGTGCACCCAGGGCATTGGTGGCAGCAAGGAGTTTGGGTGGGCATCATGGTGGTGTGGAGCCAGCTGCCTTCCCCACCAGGGCTACGCTGCATGGGAGGGAAGCCCCAGGAGCCTTCCCCTGCGGGGCAGAGAAGGCAGCCAGCCAGCACTGCACATCAAGGAGAGGGGCAAAGCCTCTGCCAGGCAGTCTGTATCACTGGTGCTCCTCACACTCGCTTGGGAGGGAAGCCCCAGTTTCTGGAGCTGCCTGCCTTCTCTGCTGTCCAGGAGAAAGCACCTGAGGCTTCCTTCCCATTCAGTGCAGCCCCGGTGGGGAAGGCAGCCGGCTCCAGCTCCTGGGGCTTCCCTCCCATGCTGTGAGAATGTGAAGAGTGCCGGCGATACAGACTGGCCAGCGGAGGCTGCACCCCTTGCTGCAATGTGCAGCGCTGGCCAGAGCCGCGCCCCACCAGGCACCAGTGCCTGTGCTGGGCATGAGTGCTCTGAGTGCCCCCACCTGCTGATGCTGCCGCCAGTGGGGGTTGTCCTCCATGATGGGAGAGCATGGGGAGTCCCCACATACCCACCCTCCCTCACACCTACATGCTGCCTACCCAGGCTCCGCACTGCCGCTGCCCCCTTCCCCCCATGCACGGGTTCCGTGCTGCTGCCAACTTCAGCCACCCCTGTTGCTTCCCTATCTGCTGTTTGGAGCAATCTGGAGGTAGGGGAAACGGAGCAGGTTCCCCAGGGCTGCAGTGGTGGCAGCAGCAGCCCCACCCGGAAGCTGCCTACCAGGCTCTCCTGCCCACAAGGGTGCAGTAGGGTATGTTTGGGGTGCATATACACATTGGCACCTTGTTCCTACCTTTATGGGCAAAAGGGCTGGGCAGGACACAATTTGTTGGTGGGTGCTATGGGCTGGAAGAAAGTGCTTGGTGGGTCAGATCCAGCCTATAGGCCATATTTTGCCTGCCCTTGGGATAGCAAGGCACAAGACCTAGGTGCTGCTTAAGGTGAGGGGTTCAGGAATGGAGCTAGGTAGATGCCTCACCCTTCCATTCCAGCCCCCTCCTGGCACCTTCCACACGCTGGCTCTGGCTTCAGATCTGTAGAAGGCAGATCAGCAGTGATGCTGTGTCTGGGTGGCTGTGGAACATGGTGCAGGGGCAGTGGCTAGCAGTAATAGGAAGCTGTAGGAGCTAGGTCTTGCAGAGGCATTAATCCTCTCAACTTTTTGCCAGCAAAAGTCAGTTTTTAAGTTGCTGCTCGCCACCACATAAGTGGCAAAAAAAGGAGGCAACATATCTCCCAGGGTGCAGAACTGGCCAGTTTCACCTATGCTCAGATGGGTGCATTGCTTCAAACAGAGTAGTGACAGCATGACCTCTTTCCTTGGCCTCTTCCCCCTCCATTCTGGCCACACATTTGGTTGGTCACATGTGCAGAAACAGACTATCATTTTATTCTAAGAATGTGACACTTTGTGCGGTAACCTTACAGTGTTATTACACATTACAATACATACATGCTAATTCTGAGGAAGGTATTAAAGTTAGCACATATGTGAGCACTGTACATTAAGGGTTAATACCCTCACTAACATGCACAGCTCTGATTGCCACTAGAGAGCTGGCAAGCTGGAACATGGCTAGGAGCTGCCAAGTCTGGCTCATGGCTGTCCAGCTTCTTGGTTCTCTGGCAGCTCCCTGCTCACCCATGTCCTCCACCACCCACCCCTTCCTCCCCACCATTCAGTCCCTAGTCATCCACAGCAGCCTGGGTCCACGAGGGGTGGTGGGGGGTAGGGGGGTGCAGGGGAGCTTGGAATGGTGCATCCTGGGATACTGAATACCAGAGAACTACAGATTGCTGGTATTGGCCCCATGGAGCAGACTGACGTTACTGGAGCCTGAACTGCCTGACATCATCTGGAGATAATCCTCACCTGAAGGCTTTTCAAAGGGTGTTTAGCTCATCTTTTCATGCCTTAACCTGCAGATACTCCCACCTTAAGAGCATTTAACACATGGGAAAGGTAACACCTAACAATACCCTTAGACAGTGACCACGACAAAATCCAACGCATGGGCTGGTGTCTTAAAGACACAATTTGGCTTATAAGGACATTATGCTCTTTTGGATTTTAGAGTTTTGTAAAGTATGGATATACCACACTTGTTCACTGAGATTTGAATTTTGAGAGGAAACTTAAGGGAATTGGTTGCCTATCTGTCTAGCTCCCTTATTTTATTTTGAAAATTTCATATGTAGCATATAAAACAAGATCACACCCAATCTTATTTCCTAGCCAAGTATCTTTGAAGAACTATTACTAATCATGAATTGAAACTTTTTTTATTTTGCAGTTTTGGAGAAGTATGGTTAATTATTTTCCATCTTAACACATCTCTACACTTTAAATTCCTGTTGGGACTAGAAGGTGAAGAACTGCAGTCATGCACTTAGTTTTTCTCATGGTATTTTTGGCTCAACCTGAAAGAATAAGTCCTTGAAATATCACAAGAGAGCCTTCTAGAGTTTTCTAACCCACTTTGCACTCCTATATATATACATGGAGAGTTTCTTTGATCTGAAGTTCTTGAGTTTTGCTTATTGCTGGATAAATCTAGCTCAGGTAAATAAAATCAACTGCTAAAGCCTTTGCTTAAAAAAAAATCAATAGCCATTGCGGCCTGGTGAAATAACTTGCTTGAAAAACATTTCACTTCTGTTTAGCTTCCACCCACTTTCCTGATCCTGTAGCTTCTTGAATCAGTTAATGGAAAACCTATTCCTGAGCCTCAAACCTAATGGCAAATAGAGGCAGATTTTTAAAAAGTTAATTAGCAAAAAGATGGAATAATGGTACAAAAAAAATTTCAAGAGGCATCTGTATCTCAACAACATCACACAGACTTAGAATACTGAGGAATTCCTGAGGAAAGGAATTCCATCGAAAGGTTATAACTCCTGGTTGCCTTTGACTACTAGACTTTTCACATGGTTTTTTATGCTGTTTCTACTTTATATATATAAAATAATATACGTGCCAAATTTTTTTGCTTGTGTTGCACTTGTGCTGGGTTGGGGAATTTCCGACTTCTATGTAAAGCCAGCTTTTTGCATAAGATATTAGAATGTAGATCAGTTTTGTGACACTCTCCAATAAAATTCCAAGAATAATCAGAACTGCCAGAGGTTCACTTTCTACTTGAAAGATGTTAATGCTCTGGACTGTTTCTCTCCAGTGTTTTTGAACTCTTTTTTTCCTGCATTTGATTTTTATAAAGCTAATGTAACCTGCTCCTAAAGTGTTTCCCAGACCTGAAAGCTGAGGCCTTCTTTGAGAAAATGAATCTGATCATATTTCCCTTGAACTTCTGCTATTTCACAAGCATTCACAATTGTCTAGATCTCCCTAATAATATTCCCTCTCCTTTCTTACATGCTTTGATCAGCATCAACATAGTTAATAATGCTGACATCAAGTATCCTTGCCATTTGTGTTAGCACTGTTTGATTTGAAACAGGCAGTTTAAAGGCTATATTTCACACTTGCAGCAAACTCAGGCAAATGTGTTTGTGATCTTAGTGGAACTGTTGCATATCCAAGGTTTTCTCCCAGTCTTTAGTAAATAGACACTCTAATTAATAATAATAATAGTAATAATAATATGAAACTTTGAAGAACAGTTTAATGTCTGATTTTTTTGTCCTCTTGGGTAGTTGGGAAACAGTGTGCCAAACTCTCTCTCTTCTGCATACACCATCTGAAGGAATGTGTTTTTGTTCCTTTCCTCTGGGCAAAGGGCAGGAATTATTTAGGTCAAGAGTGCTCAACCTTTTTAGACTCCAGGCACCCATTGGAAAATGCCAGTTCTTAGCTCTCATTCATTCTTTGACTATGGGAGAATAATAGGAGTAATCCTTCTGTCAGAAAGGCCACACAACAGGTCAAAATGTTTTTGACACCATGGATTCCTATTTGAAATCTCTGGGTGTATCTTTTGAATCACATATAGCTGTTTGCATGCCAGCACTGCCAATGTTGCACAAAACCCCACTGCACACTTAAAAGGATCTTATGTCTGTCCCAGCCACCTGCGGAGGGTTTGGGATTGAGAGTGTGGTTGAGGGTAGAAAGGTAGGAAAGGTTTACTGATTTAACAAAAACACAACTACGCACAGATAACAAAACAACAGACAGACAATAATAATTCGCGTCGACAACTTATCGGCAGTCCCCTCTGGTGCCTGATGTATGACAAGTTTCTCTTCTGCAAAACTCAGCGAAGTCAGGCGTCCCCCATCAGTGCTGTCAGAGAGGTACCGAGAAGGACCCTGGTATTCAGTCCTCGGGCTCCTCGAGATCCACTGGCCCACTGATCCAGGTTAGCAGCTAATTAGTAGTCCCTTTCACAGAGCTGCATCTTCCTTCTAAATGATTTCTAGATGTGCCAGCCAGTTTATAACTTTTGAGCTATGCTGATAACTTACAGCCATTCAGATTCTTTTTACTTCAACTGTCCTTAGACTGACCAATAGTAGTACAAGCCTTGCATTCTTTGGATAAGGTTAATTTTAACTATGTCACAGGGCCTACCATCACTACTTCTATGAGGCTTTGCTAAATGTACTAGGCCTTATACTATATACAAGGCCTCACTACATTTTAGACTTCAGTTAGGCTCTTAGCAACAACATATAGCTTAATATCTGAACAAATGACAGAAAAACACTTGGTCTAATCTTCATAGAGCCTTCAGCAAGCATCTTTATCACGCAAACATAATTTTCAGCTGTCACAATGTCACCCTCATTGAGAATCACTGATTTAGTCTGCTGGGATTTTGGTTTTAGCCGTGTTGGGCTAAGGACAACATCGGCAGGCAAGGTTTTTTGAGTAGATGTGATATCTTTTATTAGATCAACTGAGTAGTTGGAAAAAAGTCCTTAGCAAGCTTTCGGGAATTATCACCCTTCTTCAGGCATAGGAACTCTCTGCTATTCTGAGACTCTGAGGAATGGGAGAAGCTAAAAGTGTGGCAGGATGTTAGACCGTAAATAGGTAGAAATTAGAAAGACAAAAGGTAAAGATGGGAGTTGGGAGTCCAGGAAGGGTGGTCATTCCTAAAGGAAGCGATCCTTCGGGCACAGAGGGAGGTGATCCCATTGTGAGGGAAAGGGGCAAAAAAGCTTCCTTTGCTAAACTGAGAAATTCAGGGGAGCCTAAGGGCAAAAAAGAGGCATATAGGCAGTGGAAGCTGGGGGAAGCTACCAAGGAAGAGTATATCTACTTGACCCACACTTGCAGGAAGGCAGTTAGAAAGGCCAAAGCAGCTATGGAGCTGAGGCTGGCAACACAAATTAAAGACAACCAAAAAGTGTTTTTTTAGGTAGGAGTAAAAGGAAAGCTCAAGGCAGCATAGGACCCCTGCTGACCAAGCAGGTGCAATTAGTGACAGACATGGGGGGACAAGGCTGAGCTCTTCATTGAGTGTTCCTGAACAAGGGTCAAGATAAGTCTCCTAACAGGTTCTTAGATGGGCATCAGAGGGACACCACCCTACCAACTGTTGATGCTGACTTGGTGCAGAGTCACTTGGATGGACTGGCCGTGTTTAAGTCATTAGGTCTGGATGAGCTGCATCTGAGAGTACTGAAGGAATTGGCTGGTGTCATAGCAGAATTACTGGCACGGCTGTTTGAGTGCTCAGGCCCTCAGGTCAGGTCCTGGAGGACTGGAAAAGGGCCAGTGTGGTCCTAATTTTCAGGAAAGGGAGGAAGGAGGATCCGAGTAATTATAGGCCAGTCAGTCTCGCCTCAGTCTTTGGAAAAGTCTTTGAAAAGGTTATTAAGGATCATACTTGTGTGAGTCCAGCGGGAAAAATAATGTGGCAGGGCAACCAGCATGGATTCGTAGCAGGTAGATCATGCCTGACTAATCTGGTTTCATTTTATGACCAGGTCACAAAATGTTTAGATGCAGGAGTAGAGGTGGATGTCGTTTACTTGGATTCTAGGAAGGCCTTCAATATGGTATCTCATACCATTCTCATAAATAAATTAAGAGGCTGTGACTTAGATGATTACACAGTCTGGTGGGTGGCAAATTGGCTTGGGGGTGGCACTGAGAGAGTGGTAGTAGACTGGTTGGTATCAACATGGAAGGATGTGGGTAGTGGGGTCCTGCAGGGCTCAGGTTGAAGTACTGTGTCCAGTTTTGGGTGCCATACTTTAAGAAGGATGTGGATCACCTCAAGAGAATCCAGAGGAGAGCCACTCATATGGTTAAGGGTTTGCAGGCCAAGCCCTATGAGGAGAGACTAAGGGACCTGGACCTCTACATCCTCCTCAAGAGAAGTCTGAGAGGTGATCTTGTGGCCGCCTACAAATTCATTACGGGGGCACAGCAAGGAATGGGAGATGCTCTCTGTTCACCAGGGTGCCTCTTTGGGTAACAAGAAACAATGGTCACAAACTGACAGAGAGCAGATTTAGGCTAGACATCAGGAAAAACTTCATGGTAAGGGTGGCCAGAATTTGAAACAAGCTTCCACAGGAGGTGGTGCTGTCCCCTATCTTGGGGGTCTTTAAGAAAAGGCTGGATAGACATCTGGCTGGAGTCATCTGACCCCAGCATTCTTTCTTTCCTGCCCAGGCAGGGGGTCATACTCGATGATCTGTTGAGGTTCCTTCTGACCCTAGCATCTTTGAATCTATGAATAAAGCAGGGAAAGGAGGGGGAAAAAGCAGGGGAAACAAAGGCCAAAGGGAGACGTTCTAGTAGAGTAATACAAGGTAAAAAAGAGGCTGTCTGTGAAAAAGGAAATAGCTGAAAATTAGGAAGACAATATGGGGAGGGGAGAAAAGGTGGATGAAAAGAAGAATGTAAGAGGTCAAGTCTGATAGGTACCTGGTGAATCAGATGTCAGGCAGGTTGTAATGTCCTAAATCCAATGTCTATATTAAGTCCATGATTTTTTGTACCAAGTAGATTTATGAAGTAAAGTTCATAGGCTCATGATTTAGTCTGTCATTTTCAAGAAAAATGTCTATTTATTTGTGCATGCTCAGACAGTGTTCTGCTACTTGAGCACCCTAAATTTGGAACATTCCAACTACTATACTATACTATAGAAAATGTAGGTCTACATACAGTTTATTACCCCTAGGAAAAATAAAGTGAAAATAAACTTGCTCAGGTGATGCATGCTGGAGATGTACCTTAGAAAGACACTGATGTATACTATTGCTTGGAGCAAAATTTAAAAAATATTGAAGGCCAAAAAGAGATTTGACTTTTCATTAGTCATGTTGCTAGGACTGCTAGAAGAAGAGTAGCATTGATGAGTTTTTATTGCTATGAGAGGGACTTTCCTTTCTCTAAGAAGGATTAGAAATCTGTATCATCTACCTCCTCCAAATACTTTAACCCTGCATGGGGTGGATTAATGCTAAAGACGGTAAGAGTTTCATAGGTCTTCTGTCCTCAGTTCAGGAAGGTTTTCAAAGAGGATCCACACTATGGCCTTTTACTATAATTTCTTTAATTAAAGCTACTTCAATACATGGCCTGGTACAAGAGTTACACTTATTGTGCAGTAAGTGCGTAGAAAGTGCTCTACAGCGGTAATCAAACAGATGGTCAGAGCACATAAAGCACTGTAAAAATGGTGGATCCAACTCTAAGATAACCCTGGATGGATGTAGTATCAGACTTCAGTGCTTTAGGTTAGAGTGTCATCATAAATATTTGTACCAGATCCCATTGTGACTTACGTTAGTTGGTTGCTTTCTGCCACAATCCCGTGGAGCACTGCAGCACCCAGTTCACACCACTTTGCGGGGCAGCAGTCTTGCCTAGGCCAGAGGTCCTCTTCTTCGTTTGAGTGCTGGTGGTGAAGCCCCTGTTTCCAACTTCTCCCTCCCTCCACCCCACCTTGTTCCCTCCAGCCAGCCATGAGCCACTGTCTGATATTTTTGCTCAGTATGCGGACTCCATCTACCCCATCTGGGCATTTGTAAAAATTACAGTTTTTGATTAAGTGTTGTGCTGTGCTGTTTGTTGGACACTGTATTCCCACAGGGGGCTGTCTTAAGATGTTCATCTTTTACAGTGTTGTTCTGAAGTGTCCATATCTAAATCTCAGTCCATTCAGCTTGATCCACGTGTCTCTGTCAAGTTTGTGCCTAATGGGGGACTGGTTTGGTGTTGGTCTAAAACGCTATAGGAATAGATTTCATACCGGATTACTCTGAATGATCATTACATTTCCATTTACCCCACTCTTACCTAAATTTAGCATAACACACAGGACCACATTATTCTGCCTGCCAGGCTCTCCATGGGGCCAGAAACCTGGCAGCAGGGGAGCGGTTAGGGTCTATCTTATGTCACTTGTACTCCCTGCATGTTCAGGCATTAGATCATTTCTGTGTGTGTAAATTGTATGGCCTGTTATAAGTCTCTGCACACTGGTAAGTAAGGTATCAATCTTTTTATTATGACAACTTCTGGACCATACACAAGCACAATATTCTTCTGGGGCATATACCATGGCAAGTGCAGTAGTTCTGAGCACTTTGAAGTTGGCAGCCCTTGTCATGTTGGCTAAATGTCTTAAGGCAGCTGCCCATGCAGAGACTACAGCTGACCTGAATGTGATGTTTATAGGTGAGGGAACAGTCTAATATGACTCCTTGGTAGGTTGGGGTATGCTCATGGGGAAGGGTGTGGTGCCTACTCTGATATTCAGTGTACTCTTGGCTTGAGGATTGTCCAGATGGAAGACTGATGATACTGATTTATTGATGCTCTGCACTGGCCTCATGCATTTCAAACACCCTCAGGGGAAAGGATCTGGACAGGGGACTCACTGTAGATCCCCTGGTGTCTCCCTTGTTAGCAGACTCCACATTTGTGTGCAGGAGGCCTGGTCATGGAGGCTGAGATGCTGGATCCAGGATGGTTGGCCAGACACCTGCAGAGCACATGAGACGTGTGTAGATGGTGCAGTCGAAAGAAGGATCCTCTATTGGAAAAATTGTGTCCTCTCTGTGGAGGATGGGAATGGACAGGTTGGCAACTGCTTACACCCATGCTGGTACAGCACTTGAATGAGCCTTTCAGGACCAGGAACATGATGCAAAGGTCCAAGAACAAGGTCTTCAGATGGCCACCCGCTGTCTGATAGAGACCACCCATGACAGGATAAGGATAAAGGAATTTATGCAAAAGGTCAAAGACCTCTTGGGATCCAGCCAGTGCCGCCTCCTGCAGAGACACCGTAGCCCTCTTAGGTTGGAGTGTTGAGAGAGGCTGACACTGAACCCCTTATGGCATGGCGAGCCCTGCTCCAGGGACTTCCCTGGGGTAACATGATGGGGGATCCCATGGGGCCCCAAGGAGGTTTCAGGCCTCTCCCAGAAGGGCATGGGAGCATTCAGAATGGAGGTGGGTCACAGTCCACCAGCCCACTGGGCTGAGCCACTCTGGAACCAAGTGCTGCTGTGGGGGAGTGGCATAGCCTCTTCAAGGATAGGCAGCCCCCTGGCTTGGGTCCAAGTTCCTGAGTGGGCAACATTCCACAGGTTTTTTTTTATGCACATGAAAGTTTGGCAGCTGCAACATTTAATTAAACCAAGAGGCATCAGTTTCAAGCATGGCACTCCCCATGCCACCCCAAGGTTTCATGTTTGTTACATTGAGCCCCCATGGCTTCCTGCTCCCCTTGCCGCCTCAATGGCATAATTGCCCACTACAGCCAGGGTCTTTCCCCCTGCTAACTGAGAAGACAGTTCCAAGTTTTGGAGCGGGCAACTAATAAACACACTAAAAGATCGGAAGCTTCAACATTTGATTAAAACCAGGCAAGTCTCTTCTTCGAGCTGCATTCCTTCGCACCCTGGTGTGTGCCCCTGGGGGTGGGATTTGGGAAGGGGGGGCAGTGCCTGGCCAGGTTGGGTTGTGAGCAGTGCTGCCTGTGACCCACTGGGTTGGAGGAGCTTGGGACTCGAGATCCATGGCCTGGTGCCAAGGTAGAGCCACTTAAAGTCTTCTTGACCTACTCATCCAGAGAGGGCTCCTGGTCCATGTATGTGAGGAGCTACTTGGCCAGGGCTTCACAGATCCAGACAGCCTGCCACTGCACAGGACTGGGGCTACCAACATCAGCAGGGGAGGAGGGGATACAGGCATCTGGGGTGTATACAAACACAGACACACACAGAACACAGGCAGCCAGGGGTCACCCCCCCCCCCCCAC
>NW_005842234.1:1501024-1504607 GCF_000455745.1 Alligator sinensis
TGGCGCACACAGGCTGCACTGGATGGCCATGCTCAGAATAGCCAGCTGGTGACTTGTGGCCATGAGGGCACATGCAATAGCAAGCCACTGCCATATCAGGTCCAAGTGGGTGGCTGTGGTGTCCCCCAGCCTCCAGAAAGACTCACACAGGGCAACAAGCAGGACCTGCCTCAGTTCCTGGGTCTCTGCTTGGCTGCGGAGGCTGGGAAACAAAGGCATGTGCAAGTCATGACGGCGGGGGATTGGGGGCATGATGGTCCATGCCCAGCCAATCAGGGCCCATGCCCATGCCAGTCAGGTATGGCTTGGCCGTTTGGCTCTATTTGGGGGTCTTTGACAACCCGGGGAGCCCACAGGATACACTGGGAGTCATGTGAGGGGCATCCTACTGGCTGAGCTCAGCTTGTGCAGGGAGGATCTGAACCCCACCCCACCAAAGAGTTAACACCTGTTTTATCCTGTCCCAACCTAACCTTGGGTGCTTAGAGTAAAGCTCAAAAGTTAAGAGTGCTTCTGCCTCAGGCTTCTTGAATGTCTGTATTTAGCCCATGTTTTCTGCATAGATACAATAAGCATGACTTTTCAGAAATACTGTTTTCTTCCATAGAACTGAAAATACATACACGTTTTCATCTTATACTGAATGTTTAGAGAACTGAAGATGCTTGACCTCCAGTGTGAATGAGCTAACACAAGTTTCTAAAATAGGAAATTAGAAAAGCAAATAAAATGTAAATGCATCACAGTTTATGTGGAGCAGAATAGGGGCCCTTCAGTTCATGACACACACAAACCGTAACATGTGAAGCTGAGTAGCTTTTTGATGACTCTAAGCATTATGTCCATACTATGTTTACTTATTACAATATTAAATGTTTTTTGTAAAGGCCCAGGTGTGTTTGGGCAGCTTTTCACTGTAAGAAGTGAATTTGTTACATTAGCAGAAATGTTTTTTCACCTGGAAATGGGCAGTGACAATCAACATTCTCTGCTTAAGAATGAATCACTCCTGTTTGTTTCTTCTCTGCTTTTTAAATTCTGAATAGTTTTGGGAAAAGCCTTTGAAATAAATAAATGACATGTGTTTAGCTAGGTGTTGCAAAATATTTCCTTTTTATAGGGATTGTTTGTTTTTTTTTGCAACAAGTTAATCTAGCAAATAAACCAGAGTCCGGGAAGTGATTTGCCTATGGATCCTTTCAGCTTACAATTCTCCTGCATTGATTTTTATGTCCAAAACGCTTCCCTGAACTGCTCCCCCTTACTCTTTCCTTTTTAAAAATTGCTTTGATAGTGACTCCTTATTTGTACAGAGTTGCTAAAGCAGCAAAGCTCAAAGCAGTAAAAATAACTCAATTTTCCTATTATACCCCACCTGAACCAGCATCTTCAGAGAGAATTGGAATTCCATAATTGTTTATAGTTAAAAAAAAATGGTGAAGCACACCCCCTACTCAAGCATATCAAGCACTTGAACTTCCTCTTAGAGTCCAATGTGGAGCTAAAACAATCCAACTAGACAAAGTGAAATTGGAAGGGCAGGTGTGTGCTGGTGGACTGCATAAGACTTTGTCCTTCACCAATGAATGGAGCTACTTCCATTTATGCTAGCTGAGGTAGGGTTGCCAACCCTCCAGGTTTGCCCTGGATCTCCAGGAATTGCATATAAATCTCTAGGAGACTGCTGAGAGTCACCCAGTAGATAAATGAGAGTGCATTCATTAAAATAACTCTTAAATGTTTGATTTATACAGTAGTCCAGTAGGTTTTTAAAATGTAATAGTAATATGCATTTGCCTTCTTGACATAAAGTCTATGCACCATAATAATCCGTAACTGATGTACATAAGCACGCATACATGTTTGTGTTGTGTATTGTAGGCACATTGGCATTCTGGAAACCTCCCAGAATAGATTCAAATAGAGTTGGTAACCCTAAGCTGAGGATCTGGCTTGGGATACTTACATGCTTGAGAGTAGCTAGTTCTTTTTGGTTGTCCTGGCTGTCAGTTTTTGCTAAATACAGCTCTAGAATACTTAAGCATCAAAGGAGTAGGGGCTTTTTTGCCCACTAAACTGCTTCTCTTTCATATCTTTATGTTGGAGGTTCTTGCTGTGTGAATTATAATTGTATATTGAAATTCTCCTTAAAGGGGAGCTGACATCTGCTTGGCACATTTCCATACAACTTCCATAATGCTGGAAACACTGGTTCTATATGACATCAAAAGCAGGGAATGCTGTAAGCTATGTCAGTGCCTCCTGACCTGAGAACTCATCCCATTCCATGCTAATGAAGGCACACTCCAGAGTCATGTGCCACCTGCACATTCCATGCTAATGAAGTAAACAGTAAACAGAGGCAGAGCTTGAGATGGGAGGAGAAATGGGTGGAAGAGAAGGAGGGACAAAGGTGGAGTAAATGTTAATGAGCATGAACCAAGGTGTATAAAATGTGAAAAGAACAAATGTTCAGTGCAGGTCCCCTGGTTCACGGGCTGTGTCTGTGAGGGACCTTTGCCTGAAGCTGTCTCCATTTTGAATAAAGCTGTTGTGAGCAATATGTGCTGATGTTTGCTCCCTGCTTGCTCTGTCTAATGAGTAACAAGATCCATGAGCAATTGGATCGTCGCCTCCCTAGTCGTTGGGCGCCGCATGGAGTTGGGGTCTAACAACCCCATCTTTCATGTTCTTTTTCCTGTGTACCTCTTAGCAGCATGTGTGCATATCAAGTGGAAGAATGGGGTTAAATTCTGGTCTTGCTTATACTGCCATGAAATCCCATTGGAGTCAGGAGAATTCTGGAGAGTGTTGGAGAAGATTGGCCTTTGTCCACAGCGTGTGGTGCTGGGGTGTATTTGTAGCAAGATATAGTAATATGCTTTGCAATCAGAGTGAGATGACTTCTAATTCATTCACATGATTTAGTCTGTGGGTATACAGCTGCTGTTCCTTATCATCTTCCTGTAGCCTAGGTAGGGAACTTGTGTATTGTAACTATGTCTGAATAAAAAGCCACCCTTTTTTATTCTGATGAGTTCCAAGCTAAAAACAAAGGTTTAGGCTACTTGGGGAGAACTTGATGGTCTGTGATCTAAATCAGGGCTGTTCAACTGGAAGCCCATGAGGGGTTAATGTATGGTCCCCAGGCTCCCACCCAGCCACTGGTCCCCACATTGCTCCAGCTGAAGCAGCAGCTAGGATCTTTAGGCTCCTTATCCTTCCTCTGGCTTCCAATTTCTGCCTCTGCCTCAGGGAGCTGGGGAAACCTGTGGCTCAGGATACCTGTGTGGTATAGTATAGTCAGAGAGCCTGGGACTGGGGAGCAGAGGGAGAGGCCAGTTTATCTCTGTGTGTAGTGCAGCGGGGGGGCAGGACACACCCATGCAGCCTGTATTTTAGAGATCCTGTGGCTTGCACTGGTGTGGTCCCCATTAGTGTGGCCCATAGGACGTGCAGTCCCTGTGTGCTTAGAAATTGGACAGCCCTGATCTAGATGATCTAGTGGTCCCTTCTACTTTTAATTTCTAAGAGGCTGTCAAATATAGTTGGTGCAATGTTTAGATTCAGTTCTTGTAGGGAA
>NW_005842234.1:1504684-1506273 GCF_000455745.1 Alligator sinensis
TAGGGAAGGAGTGACATGATGAGTACTGAGGAAAAGATGTGTTGAGTCCTACAGTAAATGGGAGAAGTCAAAGGGAGATAACCCAGCACCAAGAAGCATAGAGTTAGTCCTGGTGGAGTTTTGTTTGTTAAAAATTCAGATTTCTCAGTAAAGTTATTTGACACAACCTGAACAAAATTATAATAATAATTTTGAGATAGTTACAGCCCTTATCTTAGGCTGAATGTACGGGTTAGGTTTTACAGAGTGGCCCCGTGCGTGTGTGGGTGTCTTTTTTCAAATGTTGCGTAAATGTGGGTAGGGAAACCTAAGTTTCTGTAATCTTTTTTAAGTCCTTGTGAGTAGTGTAAGAAATGCTTGCACAAAATCTGCTATTCAAAAACCACATGGTCAGTTTACTCTGCACTTAGCCTGACAGTAAATACAACATTGTCCATAATATTGTTGCTTTTTTACCATGCCTTAGGATATTCTGCTCTATCATACAATTTAAACTGCAAAATCAGAATTCCATTTTTCAGTATCTTATTTCTCTCCTGTTTTTTCTACAGTTGGTTAGTAGATTTCAGGCAGAGTGAAATGATACATTTTTGGTTATGGTTCAAAATGCTGACTAGGAAGGGGTGTGACACTCTCCTCCCCAGTTTAACATATCTGTTGAGTTCAGCTTTATTTGGATTACTAACTAGATAGCATCTCCCTATTAAGGGTAGTATGGAATTATTTTTTTTCAAAGTAGACATCGTACCAAATTATATCTGAAAATTGTATTAGAATATTTAAGCAAACAAGCAGAGCTGGAACAGGAAAGCCACAGCAATTTTCAAGGCTTTAAAAAGTTTCCTATTCATCACTGGAATGAAATAGACTTTTTTAAAACAAGTTTTTTAATGGAAAAACAAGAGAAATTCATGATAGAATAGCTGGTAGTCCAGCAACTTTGGCATAGAGGAGCATATACAGATGTGTGGACCAATTTAAAGCTTTGATTCTGATTGAAGGCTTTGCTGGGGTGGAAGTGGGGCATAAGTTCTGTCTTGGAAGCTTCATCATGGATGTGAAAAAACTTCCCTGTGACTTTTTTTGTGTTTGAAATTATACCTTTTTGTAAACACTTCCATTTTGGTCAGAAAATAGCTAGTCAACTCCTATAATTAAATTGTTATATAAATTAAGTGGAGCTAATAATATAATTTTATAATTATAAATATTATTATATTTATATTATAAATATTATAATTATATAAATTAAGTGGTGCTGTAGGAATAAAAATCTTCAAATGGTAAATCTCAGTAGGGTAACTGGGACTAGCTTCCCGGATTAAGGACAACAAGAAGTCCTTTTTTAAATACATAGGGAGTAAAAAGAAGGCCCCGGGTAATGTGGGGCCCTTGCAGGATGCGACGGGGAATCCGGTTGTCACGCCAGATGACAAAGCCAACATATTTAATGATTTCTTTGCCTCTGTCTTCCTCAGTAAGGACCAGAACTGCCACCTCCCTGCTAGGCCCCCATCGGGCCCCGAGGGAGGCACACCTGAGCCCAGGGTAAGTGAGGATCTAGTTAGGGAGCTGCTGGAGGGGCTGGA
>NW_005842234.1:1507352-1524460 GCF_000455745.1 Alligator sinensis
AGGAGTGACCAGGAATAATGGTCACAAGCTGGCGGAGGGAAGGTTTAAGTTGGACATCAGGAGGCGCTACTTCACGGTCAGGGCGGCTAGGGTCTGGAACCAGCTTCCAAGTGAGGTGGTGCAGGCTCCCACCCTGGGGGTTTTTAAGAGGAGGTTAGATGACCATCTTGCTGGGGTCGTTTGACCCCCAGTACTCTTTCCTGCCATGGCAGGGGGTCAGACTAGATGATCTGCCCAGGTCCCTTCCGACCCTAGAAACTATGAAACTATGAAACATTTGTACTTGTCTTGGGAATTATTCATCATTGTTGCAGATGGTGATAAGTTTATAATGGTACTTGATTCTTTTCCAGTTGTAGTTTGGACTACACATTTGAATGTCTTCTCCTAGCTCAGAGGAAACTTCTTTCCCCACACTCCCCTCTCCCCCCCACAAAGGAGGTGGCGAATTAGTAGTGCTTTTTCATCACCAGTGATGGAAGAAGGTGCTTCCATCATGCTAGACATCTTGCATCTTGCCCTGTAGATGGAAATGCACTTTTTGGCCATGTACAGACTTTCAAAAATCAGGGAAGAATTGATCCAAGTTAGGTGGTTTTCTCTAAACAGCTTAGCTTAGATTGGAATGGAAGCATTCGCCCTTGCAGAGGGGAAAGATAGGGAGGGATGCATAGGCAGCTTGTGGGAACTGAGGCCCGCAGGCAGGGGACACTCTTATACACCTCCCAGGGTGGCTTGCAGGTTTCCTGGGCTGCCAGAGGCTGTCAAGAACTAGGGGTATGCAAAGCTTCAGTTGCTGATTTGATTTGGAGGAGATTTGGCCCAATTTGGTGACCGAATCTCCGAATCCAGATCAAATCAGGAGACCCATTAATCTCTCCAAATTGAATCAGAAGCCTCCGAATTTATTTGGAGAGATTTGGCGATTTGGCCATAGACAAAGCTTTATATATTTTTTGTATGTACCTTGAGGTCCCAGGTGTGGGTTGTGAACGCTGAGATGGTAGGGCAGATGGAGCATCCCACAGGTGTGCGGGGGTGGGGGGTCCCTGTGTGCTCGGCCATGGACCTGGAAGTGGACCAGAAGACCTTCCAGTCCACTTCCGGGTCCACCGTGAAACATGTGGGAGACCACGACCGCCCCCTGGCTCAGCGACTGGTGCCTTCTGGGTATGGGGAGGCACCTGGGGTCCCCCCATGGCTGATCACTGAGTTGGGAGGGTGCGGGGGAGTCCACTATGCGCTCAGCATCAGACCCGGAAGTGGACTGGAAGTACTTCCCGTGTACTTCCCGCGCTCCCGTGGGATGTTCCGTTTGCACAACCATCTCAGCATTCATGAGCCGTGCCTAGTACTTTTAGGTACATAGAAAAAGTATGTACTTTTCTATGTAAAGGAATGTGAAGTATCGAATCTTCAGATTCAGATTTTGTTGAATTGAACTGGGACAGTGATCTGAATCAGTGAATTGAATCACTGTCCCCCAAATCGGGCTGAATTCGAATCTAAATCAAATACTTCCTGCTTCGCACACCCTTATGGAGCACCCAAGCCAAGCCTGATTGCCTGCTGGACATGGGCAACCATAATCCCAATGCCCAACATCTCACTGTGGAACCTCTCCCGAGCTCTGTCCTCAGGCTTCCAGAAGACCCCCAGAGTGAGTGTCCTTCCTCATGAATTGCATGTGTTTCCATGTACTGGCCTGCCTGCACCTCACCATGGTGCCCCACAACTGGTGCTCAAGCATGCAGACCCAGGAGCTGCTGTGTGTCTTGCATGTCACTCTGCGTGACTCTCAAAGGAGGCTGTGGGATATCATATATGGCCATCTGGACATGATGTAGCAGCTGGTCACCCTTAGATGTGGCTTCCTGCCCCTGAGCCAGCAGCTGTTCATCCCATGCATCCTGCATCTTGCACCTGCTAAGCATTCTGGACTAGACCAAATGACTTCCAAGTGGCCAATGAGGACAATCCCACCCAATAAGCCAAGGATGCCAGGTTTTCATAGTTTCATAGTTGGTAGGGTCGGAAGGGACCTGAGCAGATCATCAAGTCTGACCCCCTGCCATGGCAGGAAAGAGTACTGGGGTCAAATGACCCCAGCAAGGTATTCATCCAGCCTCCTTTTAAAGACCCCCAGGGTAGGAGCCAGCATCACTTCTCTTGGAAGTTGGTTCCAGATCCTAGCTGTCCTGACAGTGAAGTAGTTCCTCCTGATATCTAGCCTGAATCTACCCTGCTAGCTTGTGACCTTTATTTCTAGTCACTCCTGGTAGTGCTCGTGGGAACAGGGACTCTCCCAATGCTTGCTGTTCCCCCCTGACTAGTTTATAAATGGCCACTAGATCCCCCCTCAGCCTACTCTTGTGGAGGCTGAACAGGTTCAGGTCCCTTAGCTTCTCCTCGTAAGCCTGCCCTGCTGCCCCCTGATCATGTGAGTGGCCCTCCTCTGGACCCTCTCCATATTGTCCACATCCTTCCCGAATTGCAGCACCCAGAATTGGATGCAGTACTCCAACTGCGGCCTGACCAGTGTCGTATAAAAAGGGAGGATCACTTCTGTGACCGCTGGGTCTTGAACACCCGGTCACGTGCAGCGTTGGTTCAAGCAATGGGCGATGTCCGTCTTGCAGGCTCCCGTAAATTGCCGAGGAGATGTTCACTCCCCGAGTAGTCTTCCCCTATCTCGCCTACCACAACTTTGAATGTTTCCCAGTGGGCGGTTGACTACCCGGGGTCCTTCTGCGGCACACAGTCTGCCCGACGGTCACTTGCGGGGCTTCACCATCCCTACACCCCGACCTTACTCCACGTCAAAGGTTTCGCTCAGTCTTCTTGGCCACGTCCCCTTTCTCACATAGCTGTGGAGCCTCTTGAGTTCCTTCCCATCCTGGATATCAGCTCCTGAGGCCGATTCGCTTACTCTGTCATGGGTTGTCTACGTTTTGGAGGTCCTGATCATGGAGCCTGTACTTGCCTAGGGTGGACTCCCGCCCTAAGGCCTAAATCCCATGTGAAGCCCTTCGGGCCCTGTACCAATTATTCTATTTTATATAGGCTCCTCCTACCTCCCAACCCCTTGACACAGGGAAACACAAAAAGAAAAACACAAAGAAAAGCAGAAAACAACACATTTACCGTATTGCTAGGAATTTGGGTAGCTCCCTTCCCTTTTCCCTTATATCAGGGTATTGGGTGCCTAGTTCCCTATGGTCTAGCTAGGGGATGACCTCTGTTCAGGGCCGTGTACCTATGACCTCCTGCTCGGGTCGTCCTTTCCCCCTCTTCCACTCCTTCCACGAGCCTGGTGCTGCCCCACTTCTCTCCCTTCCAGAGCATCCCAATCTGGGTGCCTCATAGTTCCTCAGCGTATGGCTGGCTACCTTCTGTGTTCAGGGTAAGTGCCCTGCTTCTCTGTAGCCCTTCCTGCTGCTCCTGCTGGGACTCTCCCAGCAGGGAGAATTCTTCCTCCTCCCAGCTGTTCCCGCTACTCCTACCTGTTATGGTGTGGGTCTTTGCATGCCCTCTTCAGCTTCCCCTCTTGCCGCTGCCTTCGCAGATTGCAGGGGCTGTTCCTGGCTTGTCTCTAGCACTGACAATCTGCTCCCTGCCGCCACTGCCAAGACCAGTGTCACGAGCCTCCTCTGGCTCCTCGTCTGGTGCTCCTTCCTCCCTGGTGGATACCCAGAGTGGGTCCTGTGGCATGCACTCCTCGGGTCCTTTCTCCCTCTCCCCTTTCTTCCGCCATCGGCCATTTTTATCCCTGCCAGCCGGTGATTGCTGGTGATGTCATCGGCCGGACGTAGCTAACGAGCTGCATGGGTTTCTCTCCCTGTTCCCGCTGCGCCACAGCTCCTGCTGTGGGTGAGTAGTTTTTTCTTGTTTTAACTTGTATGTTTGTTTCCTCTCCCTCCTGTCCATTCTGTTTCCCATAACTTTCCTTTCTTATTTAGGGTTCTTCCCCCATTCTCTCCTGGGACAACCTCCTTGCACCTGCTTGAGATGCATCTGTGGATGCATGACAAGGTACAGTTGGTATGGTTTGCCTTCCTGACCATATCCCCACACTGTCGGCCCATGTTCATTTTGGCATCAATAATGACTCCAAGATCCTTTTCTGCCTCTGCACTGACAAGAAGGGAGTTCCCCAGCCTGTAGGTATGCTGCCTGTTCTTCCTCCCCAGTGCCAGGTGCAGTACCTGGCACTTGTCAGTGTTGAAAACCATCCTGTTCTCATCCACCCACCCCTGTAACCTGTCCAGGTCTGATTGCAGCCTATTCCTCCCTTCTAGCGTGCCCACTTCTCTTCACATCTTAGTGTCATCTGCGAATTTGAACAGGGTGCTTCTTACCCCCTCATCCAAGTAGCTGATGAAGATGTTGAACAGTGTGGGCCCAAGGACCGATCCCTGCAGAACCCAACTGCCCACATCCCTCCAGGTCAAATATGACCCATCCACCACCACTCTTTGGGTGCGGCCCTCCAGCCAATTAGTGACCCATCTGACTGTGTAGGTATCGACGCCACAGTCTCCTAGTTTTTTAATGAGAATGGGGGGAGAGACAGTGTTGAAGGCCTTCCTAAAGTCCAGAAAGACTATGTCCACCGTGACACCTGTGTCCAAGGATTTTCCACCAGGTTGGTCTGACAGGACCTGCCTCTAATGACCCATGTTCGTTGCCCCTAAGCATAATCTCCCCTGCTGGCCCCTTGTGGACATGCGCCAGGATTATTCTCTCAAAAAGCTTACCCAGGACCGAGGTAAGACTAACTGGCCTATAGCCTTTGGCACCACCTCCAGATTGTTGAGCATCAGTTCTGGGCCTACACCACCCGCAGCAACTGGTGGGAGTGGTTTGTCCTGGATACATGGGGTGACGAACAGTGTGTCCAGACCTTCTGTGTACTCCAAGCCACCTTCACAGACATTGTTGCCCAGGTGACCCCCCACATTGCATACCAGGATGTCAGCATGTGGCCACCCCTCATTTCAGAGAAGCAGGTGGCCATCATCATTATGCAAAGGTAAGTAATGGGGGTCCTGATGGTCTGCCTAATCGGCGGGGGGGGGGGGGGGCACACGGCCGGGAAAGCCTGTACGCCAATGCTCGTAGCATGGGGAACAAACAGGAGGAACTCGCCCTCAGAATAGCTAGTTCAAATCCAGATGTCGTAGGGTTAACAGAGACATGGTGGGACTCGTCCCATGACTGGGCATTTAACATTAGGGGCTATAGGCTGTACAGGCGGGATAGAGAAGGCAGGAAAGGCGGGGGGTGGCACTCTATGTCAAGGAGCACTACACATCCTCTGCCAGCAGAATGGGGTCAGGGGAAGGGCAAGCTGAAGTGCTCTGGGTCAAGATCCAGGGGGGGCAAGGCGAGAGGGATTTGACGGTGGGGGTCTATTACAGACCCCCCAATCAAGAGGAGGAGCTGGACAGGGAATTTTCAGGCCAGCTTGCGGAGACACTAAAAGCAAGGGATGTAGTTGTCATGGGCGATTTGAATTACCCGGACATATGCTGGGAGGAGCAGTCAGCCGGGACGGACCGCTCCAGGAGGTTCTTGGCCGAGTTGCAGGACCTCCACTTGATTCAGGAGGTGCACAGTCCCACCAGAGGAGATGCCCTGCTGGACCTGGTCCTGGCCGCAGGCGACGACCTGGTAAGAGGCCTCCAGGTTCTTGACCACCTGGGCAATAGTGATCACCGCGTGCTGGAATTCACCATCCAGCGTACAGTGTCAAGGGCCCGCAGCAAGGTGGTAGCCCTAGACTTCAGGAGGGCCAACTTCAGTGAGATGAGGAGATTAGTGGGAGAGGAACTGGGGTCCTTGAGGGCAGAGGAACTCAGCGTCCAAGAGGAGTGGTCGTTCCTTAAGGAAACGATACTCGGGGCCCAAGGGGTGTCCATCCCGACAAGAAGCAAGGCGGGCAGGAGTGTCCAAAAGCCCCCCTGGCTCACCAAGGGTGTCCGGGAATGCCTGCTTGCCAAAAGGGTGGCGTACGCCCGGTGGAAGGGGGGTGTAATCTCCAAAGAGGAGTATACCTCCTCTGCTCGGGCCTGCAGGCGGGCTGTTAGGAAGGCCAAGGCGGAGATAGAGCTCGGATTAGCGTCCAGGATTAAGGATAACAAAAAGTCCTTTTTCAAATATATTGGGAGGATGAAGAAGGCGCCGGGTAATGTGGGGCCCCTGCAGGATATGCGGGGCAATCTGGTGGTTGCGTCAGAGGATAAAGCGGACCTCTTTAACCAATTCTTCACCTCCGTTTTCTTGTGCAGGGACCGGGACTTCCCTGCTGTGATAGAAGCCGGACGCGAGGGGATCGCCTTCAGACCTCAGGTTGGGGAGGACCGGGTTAGAGAGCTTCTGGAGGGGCTGGACGCGTTCAAGTCAGCGGGTCCGGATGCTCTCCACCCCAGGGTGCTGAGGGAGCTGGCTGGGGTTATTGCAGGGCCCCTGGCACGGCTCTACGAGCGATCGTGGTGCTTGGGCCAGGTGCCAGACGATTGGAAGGTAGCTAATGTGGTCCCCATCTTCAAAAAAGGGAAAAGGGAGGACCCGGGCAATTATAGGCCCGTCAGTCTTACCTCAATCCTGGGGAAGCTCTTTGAGAAGATCATCAAGGAGCACATTTGTGATGGGCCGGCATCCGAGATGATGCTCAGGGGCAATCAGCATGGATTTATTAGGGGGAGATCATGTCAGACCAACCTGATTGCCTTTTATGATCAGGTCACAAAGGCCATGGATGCAGGTGTCGCGGTGGATGTAGTCTTTCTGGACTTCAGCAAGGCCTTTGACACCGTCTCTCACCCCATCCTAATTAGTAAACTAGGCGACTGTGGCATAGATGCCTACACGGTCAGATGGATTGCAGATTGGCTGAAGGGTCGCACTCAGAGGGTGGTGGTGGATGGATCATATTCGACTTGGGGGGAGGTGGGTAGTGGAGTCCCTCAGGGCTCGGTCCTGGGCCCTGCGCTGTTCAATGTCTTCATCAGCGATCTTGATGTTGGGGTGGAGAGCAACCTGTTTAAATTCGCTGATGACACCAAAATTTGGGGGGAGGTGAGCACGCTAGCAGGGAGAGAGAGATTGCAGAAGGATCTGGATAGGTTACAGGGGTGGGCAGACAGGAACAGGATGCGTTTCAATACGGACAAGTGCAGGGTGCTGCACTTGGGTAGTAGGAACCAGCAGCACACTTATACGATGGGGAACTCCCTACTTGAGAGCACGGAGGCGGAAAGGGATCTTGGTGTCATTATTGACTCCAAGATGAACATGGGCCGACAATGCGAGGTCATGGTTGGCAGGGCTAACCGGACCTTGTCGTGCATCCACAGGTGCATCTCGAGTAGAGCCAGGGAGGTGATCCTCCCCCTCTATGCGACGCTGGTCAGGCCGCAGCTGGAGTATTGTGTCCAGTTCTGTGCGCCCCATTTCAGGAGGGATGTGGACAACATGGAGAGGGTCCAGAGGAGGGCCACCCGCATGATCCAGGGACAACAGGGCAGACCCTACAGTGAGAGACTGCGGGACTTGAACCTATTCAGCCTCCACAAGAGAAGGCTGAGGGGGGACCTGGTGACCGTCTATAAACTCACTAGGGGGAACCAGAAGGGTTTGGGGGAGACGCTGTTTCCCCTAGCCCCCGCTGGCATAACAAGGAGTAATGGGCACAAGTTGATGGAGAGGAGGTACAGATTGGACATCCGAAAAAACTACTTCACAGTTAGGGCGGCTAGGAGCTGGAACCAACTTCCAAGGGAGGTGGTGCTGGCCCCTACCCTGGGGGTCTTTAAGAAGAGGCTGGATGCCTACCTGGCTGGACTCATTTGAGTCCCGTTTTTGGTTTTTTTTGTTTTTAGGGTTTTTTGTTGTTCTCCCGCCCTGGCGGGGGGTCGGGCTAGAAGATCTATTAGGTCCCTTCCCACCCTAAAACTATGAAACTATGAAACTATGAAACTGGTCACCCTCGCTAGTCTCTGCTGCATCACTAACTAGTTTGGGGTGGGCAAGTCCATGGCCAGAGAGGCCATCTGAGAGGTATGCCTGGACATCCAGGCTGTCCTGGTCAGCCGCTTCATCTGCCTCATCAACCCACAGGAGCTGGTTTCTGGCTTCTGTTGCATGGGCTTTTTCATGTGTGTCATCAACCCCAAGGGCTACTTGTCTGTCATCCTGCAGGGTGTTATCGACATCTAGGGCCATTTCACTCATATCTTTGTCAGCTGGGTAGATAGTTCCCACGATGCCTGCATCTTCAGCAACTTCCCTGCTCCCCCCACCCCCCGCCAGACAATGGATAGTGGGTGCTATGCTCCTAGAAACCCCAATTTCATCACTGGCACCATTGTCATTAGAGAGCTGGCTTACCCCCTCATTCCCTGGTTCATGAATCTCTACACAGGGGAGTTGGACTGCTGAAAGGAGCACTTTAGGTACTGCCTGAGCAGGTGGCACATGACTCTGGAGTGTGCCTTCAGCTACCTCAATGTACACTGGGGGCTCTTGGCACACACCTTGGTGGAGGATCCCTAATTGTCACTGCATGTGTCCTCCACAACATCTGCTAAGCCAGGGAAGAGGTCTTCCATGAAGCCTGGGTAGAGGAGGCACAGCATGCGGACCAGGCATGTTGTGCTGAGCATGCATGGCACAGGGAGGTTTGGGGGACAGAGTGCCGCACTGATGTTGGAAGCTCTGGCCCCACATACCAGCAGGGAGTTGGAGTCCACAAATCCCTGGTCAACTACCTCCTGGCTCTTGTGAACCAGGAGTGCTCCCCAGATGAGTAGGGCCAGAAGGCTTTGAGTTTCTGTGTACCTGTGTCCTGGCACTGGGTGATGAATCTTCTGCCCTGCGCTCCTCTGATCCTGTGTTCCAGGCAGTGCCACCCACAACCTTGGCTGCCTGGATACTCTCCCCCTCCTCCTCCTCAATCTTCTGAGGGGCACACACCAGGATGTGGGGGAATGCAGCATAAGGAAGACACAGGCCTCAGTTTACAATATGGCAGTTACCAAACTTTTTTTGTTTTTAATAAAGACAACCTCCCAAATGTTATCCATATTGAAACTTGGCCCCTCTTCCCATTGAAACAAAGTAGGAAACCTTGGGGGCAAAGGGTAGGAGCAGAGGTGAGAGAGGTTTGTGAAAAGGGCAAAATAATGTACTAACAGAATAGTGGTTAGGATGGGGAACAGGTGGGATCAGGAGAAATGCTGCAGGGGCTGAACTCAAAACAGAAACTTGGAGGGGAGGCACAGAGAAGGGGACTTTAGACCTGGCACAATAATTCCCAGGCTCAGGAGTGAAGACCAGGAACTTCCCACAGCATTCTTGCAAGCAAGGTAAGGAAATATGGGTTGGATGAATGTACTGTAAGGTGGATAGAAAGCTGGCTGGACCATCAGCCTCAAAGGCTTGATGTCTAGTTGGCAGCCAGTATCAAGTGGACTGCTCTAGGGGTCAGTCCTGGGGCTGGTTTTGTTCAGTATCTTCATTAATGATCTGGAAGATGGGATAGAGTACACCCTCAGAAAGTTTGTGGATGACACTAAGCAGGGAAGAGTAGTAGATAGGCTGGAGGATATGATTAGGATTTAGAGACCTAAACAAATTAGAGGATTAGGGCAAAAGAAATCTCATGAGGTTCAACAAGGTCAAATGCAAAGTCCTGCACTTAGAATGGAAGAATCCTATGCGCCACTACAGCTTGGGGACTGACTGGCTAAGCAGCAGCTCTGCAGAAAAGGACCTGGGGTTTACAGTGGACAGTAAACTGGACATGAGTCAATAGTATGCCTTTGTTTCCAAGAAGGCTAACAGCATACTGTGCTGTATTAGTAGGAGTGCTGCCATCAGCTTGAGGGTAGTAATTATTAGGTCTGTGTGAAATGGCACTGTTCCGTTTTGCCTTGAGTTTTGATGAAACAGTTTCGTATTGAATTTTATTTTGAGTTGAAACAGCTGTTCCGTTCTGTTCCGTTCCGTTCCGTCCATACAGAAAGGCTGTTTTGACGCTGTTTCGAGTTTTGCTGGGGATGGGGAGTCAGCCCCTCGATGTAGCATGGGGGACCAGAAAGCAGCGCAGCTGGGCTGCCTTCTGCCTCGGTGTGATCTAGCACGGGGAGTTGGAAGGCAGCCCAGCTGGGCTACCTCCTGCCTCCGGTGCAATGTAGTGCAGGGGAACGGACAGCAGCCCAGCTGGGCTGCCTCACCATCCCCTTCTGGATCTTGCACTAGGGATGGGAAGTCAGCTTAGCTGGACTGACCTCCCATCCCCAGCCTACAATGTTTTGACTTTCGAAACGTTTCGACTAGCCTCGTTTTGTTTTGAGGCTATTTTGACTGCCTTTGTTTCATTCTGATTTTGCTGTTTTGACCTCGAAATTGCTCGAAACAGCGTTGAAACAAAACAGCCAGTGAAATTTCACACAGCAGTATTAACTATTACCCTCTATTCTGCAGTTGTGAGGCCACATCTGGCATATTGTGTCTAGTCCCCCCCCGCCAACTACAGAAAGGATGTGGAAACATTGGGGAGAGTCCAGTGGAGGGCAGTGAAAATGTTTAGGGCTCTGGGACACATGACTTCTGAGGAGAGGTTGAGGGAACTGGGCTTATTTAGTCTGGAGAAGAGAAGACTGAGGGGGGGATTTGATAGCAGCCGTTAACTACCTGAAGGGTAGTTACAATGAGGATAGAGCTAGGCTGTTCACTAGAAGGGTGGTGAAGCACTGGAACAGGTTACCTAGAGAAGTTGTGGACTCTCTGTCATTGGAGGTTTTTGAGGCCCGGTTCGACAAAGCCCTGGCTGGAATGATGTAGTTGGGGATTGTCCTGCTTTGAGCAGGGGGTTGGACTAGATGACCTCCTGAGGTCCCTTCCAACCTTAATTTTTTGTAATTCTATGACTTCTCTGCATAGGAGCTGGACAGGTGTGTGATCCTGGAGCCAGTGGTTGCCTGAGAGGGCTGTGGTGAGGGGGTGGGAGGTAGCTAGGGGGTGGGAGGCATCACCACAGCAGGAACTGTAGACTGCTGGTGCTCTGTCATGGGACTCCCAGCCCCTTGCCCCGGGACCCAGTCTGCCTCTGTGGGAACCCTAACTGCAGCTGTAGCAAGACTCCCAGTTTTTCTATTTTTTTCTTTTAAAATGCATTCCCTCCCTTTCCCCAACCATTTTTTACTTTTTCTTTCCCTCTCTATTCCCTATAGATAAGTATAAGTGAGGAAAGACATAGGATAAACTTCAGCATTTTATTTTGGTAGCAAGTTGTATTTGTTTTGTTTTTTCTCCTTTATATTGTATAATTATTATGTTTATATTGATTTTTACTGTTCTATATTACTGTTTTACTGGTACTATATGATTTAGGTCTACATATGTAAGTTATTATAAGTCAAGTTTCCATTTTGTATGTCAAGTCTCCATCCTGTCCCCAGGCCCGGTTGTGTAACCTATGACTCATACCTACCCCTCCTATGTAACTTGGTTGCTGAATGAATGGGGATGAATGAGGGTGCTTGAGAGACAATGTCAGTAGATCTAAAAATAGCTCCCTCTGAATGACCGAACCATCAACACCAATACCTGGACCAATGACCCAGCCTTTGGAACCACCCTCAGCATTCAAGAAACAAAAGATGAGGCAACCCACCATTGTGCCAGGCTACACATGCTCAGTAAGAACACCTGGAGCCCTCTGGAACAGGACTGACACTGCCTGGACAGGCCCTCCCCGTAGGAGATTAGAGGTAGTCTGCCCCATAAAAAGAGGTAGTGAAGACTGACTTTTTGGGATGCCCTCTCCATCTGGACCAGCACCATGCCACACCACTTATCCACCCAGAGGCCCTGCTGGCTACCCCCCTCTGGACAACACCTACTGGACAAGAACCCCTTTCCAGCCTGGATAGGTAGCTATCGCCCCCTTCCCCCAAGGATTGGACTCTGCTTCTCTTCCCCACCTGGACTTCAACCCTTCCACTGAGTCTCTTTCTCCTGCTGCCATTGTGAGTGCTTGTGTGTGTGTGTATGTGGGAAACAACTTCATGGGGCTGTGTAGTGTGTTGTCTGTTTAATAAACCTTTTATTTTGAAACCCCAACGTGGGTTTTTGTCTGTTTCCTGACTGATTCCTCCTTGCCACTGCTTATCTGCCTCCGCAGTCTCTAAGCTGTCAGCCTGTTTCCAGTCCCAAGCTCCCAGGTTTCTGCTTTTCTCTCTCTTTCCTGGCTGTCTCCTCCTTGCCACCACTTATCTGCCCCCCTGCCCCAATATCTCAGCTGTCTGCTTCAGTTTCCAGCCCCAATCTACCTTAAGTAACCCCAAGCCACCTTAAGTAACCCCAAGCCTTAGTTTCTCAGCCAGCTTCTCTTTAGTCCACCGGTTCTAATCTCAGTTCTGGCAACTTTCACTCCCTACACTTTAACTCTCTCTCTCTCTCACCTTTACCTTCCCTCAAGTATCCCAGGTATCCCAAGCACACACATACATACCGTGCCATCCAAGTTAGGAACTTACCTATGTGTAGGTGGGTTGTGTGTGTGTGTGTGCATGTGTGTGTGTGTGTGTGTGTGTATATGTAATTATGTGTATGATATATGAATGATCATATGTGTATGATATATGAATTAGTGAGCTGTGTATGTGTACTGAGTGTACGGGTATGGACAATTGATTTTTGTCTAACTTTTGGGGTGTGTAGTGTATGTGCTTGAATTGGTGATAGGTATGCATGTGCCTAGGCTAGTTTGTATGCGTATGTGCCTGAGTTGGTAGTGTGTGTGTGTGTGTGTGTGTGTGTGTGTGTGTGTGCATCCAGTTGATTTGTATATGTGCAATTGTGTCATACCCTCCTGTCTAACAGCACAATATTGAGATCCTGAGAGTTGGCTTGACCCCACAGGGCAACATAACCCTCAGCCATGCCTGGGGCCCACCTCACCCAGGAGGACTGAGTTGGGTGTTGCCCATCCCCACCATGGCTGGGGTGCTCCCCACAACAGGACCCAGGCCAGGAGAGGGTTTGCAGGGAGGAAAAACTCCCCCTGGACCTCTGCCTGGTGGGTGAATAAGATGGGACAGGTGGGCTCTGATGCCAACTGCTGTCCCAGGATCAGCCTGTCTCAGTGACCTGGTGAGATGCACTCTACTTTTGGTCTTGAGCACTCTTTCACCCTGCTGGGACTATCCTGGAACCATTTAGGGAGCCTGCATACATGGGAAAACTGTGGGGGGTGGGAGGGTGCAAATTGGCTCAGGGAGGAGCAGGGTGTCATGGATGGCCCTGGCCTTGGGCCCCAGGCATTCTAGTCCCACTTCCCTTGTCCACTGTTGCCCATTGGAGTGGGCCTCACTGGAGTGGGCTGTTCTGCTTCCCCAGCCACAGGCCACCAGCTCCCTTGCACAACTTCTGTCCTGGGTCTGCCTTCCACTCCTCTTGCTCCCAGTCAGGGCATGGTGAGGACCATCCACCCTGCCCAGCTTCCAGGGGTCCCTCCTGTGGGACCCCTATTCCTAGAGTTCCTGGAAAGAGTCTCCGGAGCAAGGCACAGCATGCCATCAGAGACTAAGTGACAGTCTGTCCTTCCACCCTGACCCAGGGGCAGGGGGAGGTATGGGCTCTCTACAGCAGGCAGCACTGGTGCAAGCCAGGGGTGTCATAAGTGGCCACAAAGCAGTCCAGGATCCTGTTCATAAAGTCCTTCTCCTGGCACTGGGACTCTGCCAACTCTGCAGAGGCATGGGTTGCTTCCTCAAAAAAGCAGGTGGCCACTTCAAGCCCCTGTTCCTGCAGCTCAGCAGCCCAAGTGTAGATTTATCCTACTCTGAGGATGTCCCACCTCCACATCTGGAGAGAGCGACCTGATGCTGGTGACACCTCATGCCCCCCCAGTGGTGTTGTACACGTGTGGGGTGGCCATGGCTCTGTCCATGACAAGAAAATGGGACAGCTTCTTGTAGAAGGGCATGCTCTGCCTCCAGGCCCTGGATGTTTTGTTGACATCATGTCTTCATTTTGTCTTGGCACAGCACTTCACTCAGTCCCTATTGTGGCCCCGCACTTGCATTTTTCAGGCAATGTGCTTGAATATGTCCCAGATAGCAACAATATCTCTCATCTTCCTGTAGTCCCAGTTATGTAACAATTGTTTGGTACTGGAGGAGGACAGGACAGGTTCTTCCATGGTTTGCAGCTGTATCAGTGGGGTCTCAGTGTCCATGGGTGGCTGAGGGTCTGGCTGCAAGGAGATGGATGGATGGATGGATGGATGGATGGGATGGAAGGAAGGAATGGTGGGAGTATGTAGGTTTTGGTCTTTCTTACCTCACTCCAGCTGGGTGAGGTCTGTTCTCCAGAGAGACTTGGGCTCCACTGGCCAGGCCCACCCTTATGACTTCAAACTTTCCAGGGGCTTCCAGCAGACACCCCATACCCTGGCTTGGAAATTTCCAGTGTCCTCTACCTGCAACACTGATGCAACTGGCAATGCCCCATCTGCTCCTGAAGTTTCCAGGGGCATCCACTTGCTTGCTCTGGCTTGGATACTCAGTGCCCCCTCCGCCCCCAACATTAGCCTGGTTCTGGGACCCTGTAGCTGTAGGCCAAAAAACCCTTGTAGCACCCTAGGTGCATGTGGCCTGGGTACCTGCCAAGGGAGGTCACAGGGTCACCTCTGTGCAGGCCCAGTCCTGATATTCTGGCCTCTACCACCCAAACACACCAGAGGCAAGCTGCCTACACTTGCTTCAGCTTGGGAGTGGTGGGCATCTGTGCTGGGGTCCAGGTGACAGAGTGCCTGCCTCTGGCATTTGAGATGTGATATGTGAGTTCCAGGGTCTGGGTCTGAGGGGCTGTACCTGAGCGCAGGGGAATGGGGATCCCTGGCTGGTTGTGTGGGTTCCAGGGTTGGGGTCTGTGGGGCTGTGTCTGAGTGTGGGGGTTTTCCTGGATCTAGTGTTAGGGTCTCCATGTACATTGTGGGGTGCTTCATGATGAGTTGCTGGGGGTGCATAGGCATGGCACAGGGACTTAGGTGCCCAGGTCCCAGGGCTCCTGCGGGGGACACAGATGCCTCGCTTTCCCCCACAACCTGTCTGCAGCTCACAGGTGGCAGGAATCTGGGGGTGGGGCTCGGAGAGATGCTGTACTTTCTCAGCACTGGGACACTCGGGGCAGGGACTTCTGGATGCTTGGCCGGAGCAGCAGAGTGTGGGATGAGTGCTAGCACATTTCCCTGAGAGGCTGGGATGCTGGAGGAAAATAATCTAACTTGAATTGATAGGGAAACAGTATAGAAGTTCAATACATTGTTCTAACCTAAATTGATTTCAACTGAGTATGCCTTGCACCAGGTCTACCATAGATAACTTGTGCCATTTTTAGACCAGTCTATTTGCGCCAAACTTCTTTATGGTTGTGGGTAGGGATCTGCCTAAATCGTGCTGGAAGTAGGCTGCTCAGTAACTCCTTTAATCTTGCTCTTTTCACCATGTGCTCCCCCCCAGTGCTGATTGGCAGAGGGGCTTTCTCTCGCCTGCAGCAGGTCTCTTGGTCCCGCCTGGCCAAGACACTGCCTGGTCATGGAGCATCCTGCTTCTACCTTGGCATGCAGCAGGGCTGGGGCAGCTCTGCCTTTCTAGGGGTAAAAAAAAACTGCAGAAAAATACATGAAGCAGCGTACACTTGGGCAGCATGAGCTGCTGAAAAACAGAGCTGAGCCACTCAGAGCTGCACTGCAGCTGCTGGCCAGGTTCTGCCCGGTAGGATTGCCATGGCTGCAGCTCCTAGAGGCCCCCAGGACCCCAGGTAAGGCTGCTGGGACCAACATAGTGCTGGCCCCAGCCTCTCCTATGCCACCCAAGGCAACTTGATGCATGCCAAAGCGCACATGGCACAGGCATTCCCTGGGGACAAGAAGTGGCAGTGCAAGGTGCACTGCCGCTACTTGTCCCTGGGGAACCAAATGTCCACACATGTGTGGACATGCCCACTGAGACACTAGCGGTTTTAGTTCTTTTGAGAGGAACCCAATTCCTCTGGGAAGGTTTTGGAGGTGAAAAAGGAGGTTGGATTGCAGACCTGGCATTTGGGAGGTTAGACACCAGGCCTGTGCAAAGCGGCAAGTATTCAATTCAGGTTTGGATTTGGCTGATTCAGAGGGACAGAGATTTGATTTGGTGATTTGGGTCACTGTCTAGACTTGATTTGGCCGGAGAATTTGGAGATTTGGTGCCGATTCGGACATTTGGCCATAGACTATAATGGGGAATCAGTAAACTAGCTTTAACTTTGTCATTTTGCTGATTCAGATGAAAACACCAGGGATGGTAGCCCCTTCTGAGGGCATGAAGCCTGACAATTTTCAAGGAGATAGGTGCAGGGGTTTCTGTGAAAGTGCCCCTTAAACTGTTGAAAGCAAAACTCGTATCAAGATATATAACATTTCTGGAGCTGTAGCTATAAGATCCAGGAGTGGTGATGATTCTGTTCTGGGGTGTAGTAATTGTGGGGGTACTGGAGACATGTTGGCAGGTTTTGCACTTCTTGTCATGACATGGTGTGGATACATTCGGTGTGTTTTGGGTTGTAGGAAGTTTGCTTCTGGTGATGAGGTTAGCAAGGTTTGGTGCTTGTTTGAATTTAGAAAACACTTTTCACAGACGAGCCTATGAACTTCACTTCATCAACCTTCTGGATACAAAAACTTATGGACTCAATGTAGACATTGGTTTTATGACACACTATAACCTGCCTGACATCTGACTCCCTAGGTACCTCTCTACTTTTACCTGCTACATCCCCCTTCTCCCCCACTCCTTCCCCACCTAGTCTGTATCTCACCCCCTGATGGCTCAATTTACATTTTCACTGACTGGCTTTCTTGCCTCTAACTTCTTTACTATTAATTCCATCCAGGAAGAGCACACATCAACTGCAGATGCTTCCTCAGCCTAACAAAAGGTTTTTAAACCCGAAAGCTTGCTAAGGCATATTTCCCCAACTATACAGTTGATCTAATAAAATATATCAGATTGACCCAAAGAACCTTGTCTGCCTTGTGAGTGTTAAGGCCGAGTTGG
>NW_005842234.1:1524500-1529567 GCF_000455745.1 Alligator sinensis
CCATGCCAGTTAGATCTTGGCCCGCCCACCTGTTTCTGGGCCAACTGCTCACCCCTCTTTCTCCTATCACACCTTGATGGAAAACTGATTCAGATGTTACCCAGTTGGGAGGCTGCCCATTTAGGCCCCTGATATCTTGGGGTGACATCCATTCTGCAGCTCCATACCTCCCCTACACTGCAGCCCATGTCTTGCAAGTGGCATCCTTCACCCTCCCCAGCTGTAGTCCCCTCTCTGGGACCTTTGGCTCCCCCTTAGGCCATGGCTGTACCTTCAGGCCAGTTGGAATCCTGAGCCTCTTGCTCTGGGCATTCCTCACAGTGGGGCCCTGGCCCTTCAACCTCCTCCTTTGGGTCCTGGCCCCAGCATGGACCAGTTGAGGGTACCTTAGGTCAGATCTGAGCTGCCTGCCAGTTCTCACCCTCCCAACTCCACTGCAACCAGTAAGCTTCTCAAAGATCTGACAGGTCTGGGCTTTCCCCAGCCAGGACTGTGCATGTGTAGTGGCTGGAGGTTATCAGGAGCCCCCTACATACCTTTCACCGGGGAGGTTAACGGTCCTGGTATTTCCTGGGGTTGCTGCACTACTGGCAGTGCCACCAGGCCTCCCTACACTGGCAGGGTGCAGTATTAGGTCATGCCCAGGACCTGGGGCCTCTTTCTTCCCATAGCCCCAGCCTATACCTCCAAGTTCATTGTGGCATGGGAGCTCAGCGGAGAGATGTTTTTCCTCTGCTGGCTGGTGATAAACTAAATTGTCACCTCCAGCTCTGAGAGTCAGCTATTAAATGGTTTGGAAAGCAACTACAAAAAGGAAATAGGTGTTTAGTGAGGAGGGTGGCACTCACTCCATCTGCATGTGGAGGTTGGGGAACCTCAGCAGTGGGAGGTTCACCTTTAGGAACACCAGCTGCTCCACCAAACCAGGATCCAAGGTGGTGCGGTGGGGTGTCACAACATCACCAGCAATACTGAACACTCTCTCACTTGGAACACTGATTGGTGGACAGGACAGGTGGTCTCGGGCAACCGTGACCAAATCCTGCCACACCTGGCTGCAGGTTGCTCAATAGGCCAAGGGGTTGCAGTGCAACAGCTTCACATCCTTGGTGAGATAGGTAGCCAGCAAGGCCTCTACACTACTTGCCTGAAGATGGGGTCTGGTGTCTCTGGACATAAATTAATGTACGTTCCAACATTTAGCCTTTAACACTTTTGTGTGTTTCGAGAAAGTTAGGTCTGAGAGACAGAGCAGTTTAAAGTGTGAGCTGGTGTAGACTGGCATTTCTTAGTTAACTTCAGTGGACTGCACCAATTTTTACAGCAGATGGTCTGGCCCAGAGGATGTTGAGAGAGAGCAAAAGATTCCTTCTTCTCATTGTTGAGACAATTTTCAGTTTTTGGTTCATCTGTGGTGTTACAGATAACAACCTGAACTTTGACTATTGCTCTTGTCCCTCTGTTCTTACTTCTTTAGTAATGGGCAAACAGTATATTGTGGAAATCACTCTGTAGTAGATGGAAAAGCACTGATTAAACCAAAATCTAACTCCCCATTAAATAGGTAAGGAACACTTACACAACTAACTTCCTACCTAAAGCTGATTTGGATTTGGGTCTTGTATCTTAAGCAGAGTTTTTTTTACCCCCACAAACAATTACTGGAGGCATTACAAGAATAAACCTATCTGTGACAAGACTTTGCCACTAAGCATTGTAATCTGCCTTTAAGAACTGAAACCTGTACTTGATTTTTGGAAAAACAACAATATACACTGCCTGAATATTTTTTAAGCCAGTTATACAATGGTCTTGGGAGCTAGTGATTACACAAGGCAACAAACATCCAATAATGAAATAATTATTTATAAATGGTAAGGTAATTTTGGCAATGCACAGGTTATATGTAATACCCAAATTTATAATAACTGTGTTGTAGCCAAGTCCCTGTTATCACCGAGTCATGTTGTTCAATGTTTTAGGAGGAAATAGGCTGTATGAACATGTGCCTTCTTGCTCAGTGTGATAGTTTAGCTGTTGAGCCTTTTATATGTCCATTTACATTTATGTGGTAGTCTTGGATATATGTGTATCTGTTCATGCCTGCATATTCTTGAAGTGTGATAAAAGGTTCCAGTACAGGAGTGTTTTTCTGCTTGCATTTGGCCATTTGCTCAGGAAGGTATATTGTTCTGACTAATGGTGAAAATCTGACCTTGAACATGCTCTGAAATAAAAATATACAATACAGCATTACTACTTTTATTTTTAAATTTGTTATTAGTGTAGTGAAGAGAATAAAATCCAACTGCATTTAACAGGCTATGTGCCAATAACTTTGCTGTGGTGCAAGTCGCTATAAAGTAGAGGTGACAAACATACAGCACGCAGAAATGCTGCATCTAGGCCACCAGTAGTCCAGTGGGCTATCAGAAGTACATATCCTGGCCCCACACTGCTGCATACCTCAGCCACTGCTAAGTGGCCGGAGATGTAAGCTGCTGGACAGTGGCATAGAGCTGGGGGTGTGCACGTGCATGGATCTGAATTTGGGCAGCAATGTGGAATGTTGGCTGGTCACCAATACCAGGGGTGCGTGTCATTGACGTGTTGAGGGCCTGCGGTAGCATGGAGCCATGTTTGGGCAAGGCAGAGTTGAGGCATGCATCAACCAGGAGCCAGGGATGCAGGGCAGTGCAGAACTCTGGCCAAACACAGTTCTACATTGCTGCATGCCCACAACTGCATGCCACTGCTTGGCCAGAGTTCTATACCACCACATACTCTTGACACCTCGCTACCATGTGCCCCTTTTGTCTGTGCTGCCTGAATGTGGTTCAGTGCAGCTGTACACTCCAGACCCACACTGCCACCTGAATGCAGCCCCATGGATCCAGCCTGAGAAGAGCCTGAGCAGTCCAGAACTGAACCAGGGCCTGATGTGAGTTTGACACCCCTGGAATAAAGCCACCTTAACTAGCTATTTTAGGACTCCTGTAACAAAGGAAGAACCTTCAAAGTTTGGAAACCTACCCCAGTCCACCCAATAAGCAGAAACATGAATTATAAGCAGTACCATGTAATGTTGAAATTGGGAGGACTTATCAGGATTGCAAAGAGAATACCTAAGGCAAATGATAAACTTTATTAGTCTACTGATAGAAGAGAGCCAATTGTAGATTCATTTGGAGTACCTTGAGATCAAAGTAGTTGGTTAAGGAAGAGACACATCACTGGAAAGTTAAATGATTTCATTGTATTGATCTTCCTTACAGAAGATGTCAGGGAGAAATAAGAAAGATAAGATGATATTAAAGACCAAGGGGTCAAAGGTGCTGGAAGCAAGTGACCAAAACTTATAAACTAGTAAGTCACCAGGCCCACCCAAGAGTTTTGGTAATGTTAAAGATGAAGTGGCCAAGCTCCTAGAAAAGGTGTGCTTGTTTCTGATTATAAGCCATTACTGTGCAGGCTAATTAGAAGTTAGTTAAAACATTGTATCTGTATTGAAAACGGTTTGAGGAGGTTTTTCAAGGAATTACAGATCAGTAAAGAAGTACCTTAACAGGCAATATTTTGGAAACTAACTGGAAGAAAAAAAAGAAGAAGGCCCAAAGAGATGTGGAAGAGGAGTGCTGAGAGAGAAATGAATAAACAAGGTCCTATGGGTATATGTGATATCTTTTATTAGACCAGCTAAATAGGAAAAATTGTTCTTTGCAAGTTTGTAGCAAGTCTGCTGGTGAATTGTGTGCTCTCCTGGAAAATAGAAGCCAAAAACGAGATAAATGAAGGCATTTGGAATAAGATGGTCAATGTTAGAAAGAGGAACAGCTGACAAACAGGGATGGAGATACTATGTCTTGCATGAGGAGTCTACAAGAAAGCATGAAGGATACTAAACAAGCATTCTGTCTATACCCATTTAATATGGAGAGGGACAAAATGCATGGAAAATGATGATAGGATAGGGTTCAACATGAGCACATTTTGCAAAGGAACATCATTATCAATAAAGCAGAGGATAAAGGAAAATAGTTTGACTTTTTTTGTTTATATTTCTAAAAAGCCTTAGATAACAGTTCCTCATAAAAGGCCAATAAACAAAGGTAGTTGTTTTGGAGATGCAAAGGATCATCATTTAGCAAACTGGCTAAAACCCAGGAATCAGCAAATAGGAATAAATGACCAGTCTTCAGCATAGCAAAAGGAGCAGCGTGCCTCAAAAATTCATGCTAGTACCATTGATCAACATAGGATGAAAACCAAGATGATAGTTGTTTAGATTAGTTAAATCTCAAAATGACTATGAGGCAATTCAGAGACTTATCCAAAATCTTTGAACAGGTACCACAATGGAGAGTTAGGAAAGATAAACTTGAATTATTCTTATACCTTTTAAGTTTCTACATTAACAATATCAGCTCATGGAAAAAGATGTCAGGCATCATTGTGGACCCTCAAAGCCTTCTCTTTATTGTATATGTGAGTGAGTATGTGTTTGCACATGTGTTAAGGTTTTCAAGAACAAGGTGGGGAAGAATATAGAAAATTTTATAATATCATGGTTCAACCTCATCTAGGATGCTAAATCCTCATCTGGTGATATTGTCCTGGTCTCACCCCATTTTAAAAGTATACCACAGAACCGGAGGGAATTCAATGAAAGGTGATGAAAATGGTTAGGCAACACTCTTATGAAGAGACTAGCTGATTGCCCATTAAGCATGATAGGTGGAGGGGAAGCGGGTGGGAACAGAGACCCATGCCCCCCAATCCGGGTCCGCTCCCACCTTC
The DNA here is from genome assembly GCF_000455745.1 of Alligator sinensis. NCBI lineage: Eukaryota > Metazoa > Chordata > Crocodylia > Alligatoridae > Alligator > Alligator sinensis. Next base: position 1,529,298 of record NW_005842234.1, read on the forward strand.
TCTCTTGCTGCTTGGAGTCCAGGCCCACTCCCCACCTCCCCGCCACAGGAGCTGGGGAAGGGGAGGAGTGGGCCGGGCCCAATGTGGGGGAGGACCAGGCCCAAGGGTGGGAAGAAGCCAGCCCATCATGGCAAGGGGGAGAGCAATGGGTCTGGGCTGACCTGGCGGCAGTGGGAGGAGTGAGCTCGGGGCTGATGCAGGGGAGGGGAGGGTGGGGGAGGAGCGGGCCCGGGATCGAGTTGGGGAGGAGGCCTTCTCCTCCCCTACCCC
>NW_005842234.1:1529598-1534167 GCF_000455745.1 Alligator sinensis
CTGCTCCCACCTTGGGCTTGCTCCTCCTCCCCCCCCCCCACATCAGACCCAGGCTGACTCCTCCCTCCAGCCGCTGCCACCACCGCAGCATGCCCACTCCTCCCCCCACCACTGCCGTATTGGCCCTGCAGTCAGTGATGATGAAAGGGGGGAGGAGCAGGCTGAGGACAGCACCAGTGGCCTCACCTGCCCCATGGCATCCTAACCCCACTCCCCACCGGACCGCTGCCGCCACCGCCACCACCTCCAAGGAGCAGGAGGGGTGAAGCCACCCCTCTCCATTCCATTGTCGCCACCTGCAGGGAGCAGGGTGGTGGGGGTGCTGGCCTTGCCTCCCCCCCACACTCCTTCCTCTGTATCCCTGCCACCGTGGCAGTGCTCTGCTGCACCGCCACCTCTTGTCTGAACGTTTATTTGAACTCTGATTGGCTGTTTCAGTCAGCCAGTCAGAGCGCGAATAAAGCATTATGGACAGACAGATTAAGGCTTTTACAATATTAGAATATTGCAAATGGAATTGTTTTAGAAAAGAGATGAACAGGGAATCTGATAAAAATATATAAAATAATGGACTTGATAGGGAAATAGGGAGATTCTGTTCTTATGTTCTCAATATAGTGAGTTGATCAAATATTCAGTGTTCTGTTTTGTGTATGTTCAGGGTGACCTGTAGACCTGGTTGGGAACAAATAGTTTCTTATCTGTTCCTCAGAGCCTGTGTTCATTTAAAGTGAATGGCTGTCTGTTCTTCCTGGTGGAAGCTTTGTGTTGAGTTATATCCATTAAGGAGGTTCTGAAATGTTGCCAAATCTTGTGGGGGGAAGCTTGCAGGGAGTGGGGTTGTAAATATGATATAGTGTGGTCAGCATTTTTTTCTTTTGCTTTTACCATTTTCATTCGGTTTGAAAATATAGACATGTAAGAGTTCTACCTTGCTCTCATTGAATTAGGGCAAAACTGAAGAAGTGGAGACAAAACGATAGGATTAGGCAGACAAGTTTCTTTGGGTAAATGTGATATCTTTTATTAGACCAACTAAATATTTGGAAAAGATTGTTCTTTGCAAGCTTTCAGGCGCAAACACCCTTCTTTAGGCATAGGGAGAGTCTATGTCGTACCCGTAAGGGGTCGAGTGGTATAACTTACTTTAGGATAGACGCGCAGATCTTTGAAGCAAGCTTTTGTTTATTAAAAACAAAAAGAATAAACAGTATACTCACAAAATCCAATACAGCATGCTCAAGCCTTGTTACTTCTTATGCACAATTTCTAAAGACACCCTTAAAGATGATGTGCGGAGCAGATCAGCTGAGCTGTCGGTCATGCACTACCCTCAAAGCTTCCTAATTATCTTTTCCCCCAGCAGTACGCTTCTATGAGAACCTTAAGATCTGCATACTTTGCTTAAATTTTGGGTCAAATTTATTTGCATCTAAGCGGAATTTAGGACCAAATTTAGATTAACCTTTACTGTGATTGGCCAAATGCGAGAACATTTTGTGGTTAGCTTGGTAAGTTGTTAGTTTCAATTTTGTACCGCATTGTGGCGAGATACCTTTTTCACCTCCTGACCTTAAGAAGCTGATTTTCAGTCTTTTCAAGCAGTTGATATGGAGGGTGGGAAGAGAGAGGGGAAGAGAAGAAAAAAACCAAAACAAAACAAAACTCCCAGAAGAGTATAATCTAAGAGGCCTCACCATCGCAGAGTTGTTTCTTCATGGTTTGCCAGTACAGGTGTTTCATTGCTTTGACAATGTTGTGAAACCATATGTTTCCCTGCCTCAGCTGGTCAGTAGCAACCGTGCAGTCAGAACACTTAGGTTTCTCTTTTGTCAAGTTTGTACCTTGCTCCTGTACTGTCAGCAAAACCCTAGGTATGGGTATCACATCCTCTTCTTTTTGCGAATAAATTTGCCAAAATAACTTTTGAACATTCCACAGGCACCAAGCAAGTTTAAACCTCCACATCATAAATATGAGGGGGTTCAGAGGGAAATTCCATCCGATTAGGAATAATATCTTTAATATGGTCAGGATGACTAAGGTGAATTTACACTTTAGAACCCATAACTCCTGTTGGCACAGATGCAACGGCATTGCTAATTCTGGTAGCATTAGGTATAGCGACTGTTTTCAAGCACCATCTATTTCATAGATTAACATAAATCGTATAACTAAGATATGATGAAAAATCAAGTGAAATAGATTATTTGTTTTACACATGCAACTACAATAAAATATAAGTTCTAGGCAATACCACATAAAAAACATGCAGTAATAGTACTTCCATAATATTGGTTTAGAACAACAACAGCAAGCCCAAACTAATAATGCACTAGTTCCATAAAATTGTTGATGAATAATTGAAGTCTATTTAGGAATTCGATAGTAATGCAATAGGCCTTGAAGCTGAATAATAAGGAAAATTAAAATAACTAATAATAATAACAAAAGGCATGTGGTGAAGTTGCTCAATACTTTGGAAATGGTTATACGGAGATAAGACTGATCGTGAGTATTCATTGTAGCTTGATAACGGTAGTTGACTGTACGGAGACTCGACAATATCCTTGACAATAGGGGTAAATTCCTCTCAGAAAAAGATAAAGCCCAATCCCAAGTCCAATGCAAGCTCCTCCGATTAACAAAATCCAAAGCCAATCTTCTGCCATCCACAGAAGATGTGCGACTCCTCCGGTGATCTTCGCAGTATTATCTAAGTTAGTAACAATAGCATTACAAGTAGCATTAAATAATGGATAAAACCAGTCGGCAATGTCTATGACTGCTTGTTGCCATGCAGGAGTATAACGATTCTTTGGTGGATTCGCATGGAATTGATTTAACTGATATTTCTAAATACTGCCATCATCAATCCAAATTTGAAGTTGATTGTCAATCATTTGCATTTGTTTCATAGTGTGGCCCATTTGAATTAATAAGTGGTTTAATTGCTGTAACAATATTTGTAAAGAAAAATTTTCATAGTCATTAAGGTGGACTGTATAATGTGTTTCACGTCCTGAAACATATAACTATGTTCCAGAAGAATTTAGCAAATATCCACCATTGATTTGTACACACTTATTTTGTTCACAAACAATTGTTTGATCATGAAACTGATAAATGCCATAGGTAGTTCTATTTGCAAATTCCATTTGACATGGAATAACCTCCTGAATTAGTAATGCCTTATTCAAGAACCTTACTGACTTTCTTACACAGCTCTGAACATTTAATCTATCATAGTCTTCACACTGCTCACTAGTTTTATTTAAGCATACTATAAATACTGGGTTAGTCATTAAAGCAGGTATAAGCTTTTTACACACTATCATTGTAGGAATTGCACATCGTGTAGTAATTACGGATTTTGATTCTTCTATTTGCCCTGATGGTGGACTGCAAAATTCTAACTGTGGAAGTTTTGTCTCACTAAACATATGAGCTAACAAATGCTCCCTAATGGTAGAATTTATAAGGATTTCTGTACATTTATGAGTTAACTAAAAATTAGATAAGGCTTTTGTAGTAGCATGAGTTAGATTTAAATGATGTAAGGAAACTTTTATGTGGCGAGACATTAAATTTCCTAAATTATCTGTATGAGTTACAATAGCACGTAATAATTTTGTATTTAATATGTCTTGTTGTGACTGGAACGCTTGCTCTAGACAACGTTTGTTACGAATTTTATAACAATTAGTGGTTAGCGTAATTTTCCATGGTGGATCAATAGTAGCTGGATAACATTCTGTAATTTGGTATACAGGTTGCGTGGGTCCAATTGGTAATACCGCAAATAGAGGTAATGTGTGCAGTTGAGTATCATTATTACGAATAGAGGCATTTAATTTCATAGATTTCATAGATTTCATAAACATTAGGACTGGAAGGGACCTCGGAAGATCATCGAGTCCAGCCCCCTGCCCAAAGGGCAGAAAGTCAGCTGGGGTCATAGGATCCCAGCAAGATAAGCATCCAGTTTCATCTTGAAGGTGTTCAATGAAGGGGCTTGAACCACCTCCGGTGGCAGGCTGTTCCAGACCTTGGGGGCTCGGACAGTAAAGAAGTTCTTCCTTATGTCCAGCCTGAAATGATCTTGAAGTAGTTTGTGACCATTCGACCTCGTCATCCCTTGGGGCGCTCTGGTGAACAAACGTTCCCCCAGATGCTGGTGGTCACCCCTGATAAACTTGTAGGTGGCCATCAGATCACCCCTGAGCCTGCGCTTTTTCAGGCTAAAGAGCCCCAGGGCTCTCAGCCTGTCATCGTAGGGTCTGCTTCCCTGACCTCTGATCATGCGCGTGGCTCTTCTCTGGACTCTCTCAAGCTTCTCCACATCCTTTTTGAATTGTGGAGCGCAAAACTGGACACAGTACTCCAGCTGCGGCCTCACTAAGGCCGAATACCGGGGGAGAAATACGTCCCGGGATTTGCTTGAGAAGCATCTATGGATGAAAGCCAGCATTTTGCTCGCTTTACTAGCCACCGCATCGCATTGCAGGCTCATGTTCATCTTGTGGTCAATGATGACCCCCAAGTCTCTTTCTTCCATAGTGCTAGGCA
>NW_005842234.1:1536547-1575615 GCF_000455745.1 Alligator sinensis
AGCAGCTCGCTGCCTCTCTCGCCAAAGAGCGGGCTGTGGTCATGAAAGCCAAAGCCTTCCTGACGACACCAGCGCTGCAGTCTTTGTTTGACCACATAGATCCTCCTGTCCCTTCTCAGCCCATAGCCTGAGACTGGGAGGATCGACGAGAACACTACCTGTGCCCCCAGACCCTTAAGCCCCGCTCCCAAATCCCTGTAGCGCCTCATGACCTGGCTGCGAGTGCTCCGAGCAGTGTCATTGGTGCCCACATGAATAAGGAGCATGGGATAGTGGTCTGTGGGTTTAAAGAGCTTTGGGATCCTCTCCGTAATGTCCCAGATGCGGGCCCCCTGGTCTAAGGGGTCGGGGCGGCAGATTGGCCCCTCAGTCCCCCTCAGGAGGGAGTCTCCCACAACAAACACCTTACGTTTTGTCTTCGGGAGAGCAGGGGTGGTAGCTGCAGTTGGGCCCATGTTGCCTGTGGGGGCCGGCAACTCAGCAGGCTCTGCTGGGGCAGCAAGAAGTGCGTACCTGTTGCTCAGTTCTGGTGGAGTAGGGGCCTTGGTGTGGCAGGCCTTAGGGCCCTTGCCCACCGTGGTCCATGCCCCTGGCTGGACACAGCAGGAGGTCCCAAAGTCCTCCTTTGGCATGGAGGGGGACTGTGGTCTACCCTCTGCCTCCCGGGGGAGAAGGGTCTGGCAGTAGGAGTCTATCTCCTGCTTGCAGTCCCTGATGGCACGTAGTCTCTGGACTGTGGCCATCAGGGACCACTTTGTTGAAACATGTAATATTACAGTTGTCTGTTGGTTCAAGCCAACTGCTGTTTGGTATTAAGAACAAATGTTTTTCTTGTTTAGTAATGTAAGCTGGGTTCAATGTGAAAACTTGAACTCTTGCTGATGCATGAAGCCACTTGCTGTCAATAATAGAAAGATTTTCTATTATCCAAGGTGAGCTTTGTTTGGAACTATTCCGATAGGCATTAATGCCAGGATAACCACATTGAGAAACATTGAGGTTATTTTGGACAATATCAAAACATACCACAAATGGGTGTAATATAGGTTTTGAACGTTCCCATGTTTCCATGCCATATAACGGCTGGATATCATGTAAAAAACAACCTGTTCCGTCAGTAAAATTTGCAACTTGCCAATTAACTGGATAAGGTGAACACCAACAAGATACTAACTTATCGAGACTAAAATTAAACCATGGACTCATGAGCGTCATTATCTAAATTGAGCAAATTTCGAGTCCAGTTCCAATACTGAAATGACCACATACCAACTAAGTCATTTTTATGAGGGAAACGTGGTCTTTTTACAAAATAGCCTGGACAGGCATATAAATTCCAGGGAAGTGCTAAACCCTTTCCAGAAATGTTTTGTAAATTACAAGTATTGTTAATCATTAATTTGGTCCAGTTTCCCTTATATGACAAATATACATTCTGCAATTTAGATGTATTATAGACTTTTACTTGACCTTTATCACAATTACAATAAACGCAAATTTCGCATTCATAAATTGTACTACAATTATCTACCCATCTCAATCCTCTATTAGAATGTGTTTGGTTAAGTAACACTAATGGTTCCTCATAGGAATGGATGCAAATGGTTGCATTGAAATCACAGGTAGATGATGAGTTTTCTTGGGTGATGCCAATCAAAATGAATCTGAAAAATATAAAAGGAAGACTCGCTTCTCATTACTTTTGACTACGACACCATGAAATTGGAACTGTATATTCTGGCCCATCATGAAATTTTATTTTTACCGTGCTAGGATTCAATAAGACTTGAATCATAGCAGGTTTAGGTTCTGGATTATTAGGCCATTTAACTAGGACAGGGTCACCTGTTTTCCATTCTGGCCATTTGATTGCTTTTAAGTTTTGCTTTGGCATTCCCCCTTGGTTTTTTATTCACTGCATTATTTGGGGTACCCAAAGTTGCCAATTAGTAAATTTTCCTTGATTCAGCAATTTAATTTGAGCTTTAATTATTCCATTTGTTCGTTCAATCACCCCAGCTGATTGAGGATGATAGGGGATGTGAAATTTCCATTGTATTTTTGGGCGTTGCTCTGTTACCCAAGTTTGCATTTTATTAGAGGTGAATGCTGAACCATTGTCTGATTGGATTTCTTTGGGGTTTCCCCAATATCCACATACTGTTTGGATAGCCATTTTTGTGGTGGCTGTAGTTAACTTATTCTGGGGAACTATTGCAATTTTCCTTGTTCCTAAATCTACCATGGTAAGGGCATAACGATATATTTTGCAACCTTCTAAAGGTCCAATATGATCTATTTGCCATACTTCATTAGCTTGAAAATTTTGTGGGTCATAAACTCTTAGCTGCTGCTGTTTATGACTAGGGATAAACTTGTATTTGCTACACTTTTCACATTTTAATACTAATTTCTCTATCTGTTGTCTAGTAACTAAAATAATATTGTCTACAGCTATTTGGTATAGTGCTTTGCTACTAACATGGCCAAGAGCAATATGCCACTGCATTATCTCTACTTCTTCTTTTGAATCATCTGGGTGCATTTCTGCTCCCCAAATGCTAGCTTGTTGATCTGCTCGTTGATGTCCTTCAGGTGTATCTTTCTGATGAGCAGATATATGTTTGATATGTATTGGACTCTTTAATTTGGCAAATATCGCCATAATGTCTTTCCAGATTTCTGAATGAGCTCTATTCCCCTTTTCTAGCAAAGGTTGAGTATTTTGGTCATTTAAATTTGTAGCCATAGTGAACACAAACATTGAATCAATTCCCAGCTTAACTGGATCATTGGGGTGTTTCCATTCAGCATGAGTTAAGGCTAATTTTACACCTAATAATTCTCCTTTTTGTGCTGATCCATTTTCTGGTAAGGTTTCAAAGCTGGCTTTACATTGTTCACAATAAATGGCTCCCTTGCACTGAGCTCCTTGTTTGGATCCATCAGATCATAACCACGGATTGTCTTGTGTTTTTTCAAAATAAAACATTATAGGTTTTATTGCTTTCTTAATTTGGAATTCTACTAGACTTCCCCTTTCTTTTTGAATTGATATCTGGTTGTGTAGTAGAGGAAGACATCATTCTAACAACACTGTTTGTTTGACAGGAATCAATTCAATTGGAATGCTTGTATCAACAAGCCAAGTTAGAGCTCCTGCACTAACATAGCACACAACTGGGTTATTCTATAATTCAGCTGCTTCTAATGCATTAAGCAATGTCTTAAATTGCAAGGTAACTAAATCTATAGATAGTTCATTGGAAGTATAGGTACCAGAATTGCATGCTACTAGCTGTCCTCTTTGTTTTGCCATCCAGGCCCAATTTTCTAATTCATGAGATAAGTGGATTTCAATAGGTTCCTTTGGAACAGGATTATGAATTCGTACTGGAGCTTCTAACAAGCTTTTTATATTCTGGACACATATTTCCAGCTTTCTTTGAGCTTCTGGAGTAGGTTTCCAGTTTTTTCTAACATGAGCTCGCATAGGACTTAAATAACTAGCTAGTCCCGGGACAAAGGTTTTTAGTTGATTTAACAAGCCTAAATATCCTCTAGCCTGTTTTAAGATTTGAGGAACTTCGAAGTTTTGAATTTTCAAAACAAGTTGTTCATTGGGGGAAAAACTTTGGGGCGTTAGCTTTGTTCCCAATATTGTCCTTTCCTGTGAGGGTCCCTGAATTTTAGAGGGTTTTACTTTAAATCCTTTGTTTTCCAATAACTGGATTATTTCTAGTTTTTGCACTTCAGCTTGTTCTTTGGAAGATGATAGTATTACAATATCATCAATGTATACAAATACACCAGGGTAGTTTTTAAGAATGTTTTGTATTGCATGTTGAGCAAAGGCTGGACTGTTGTGCCAACCCATAGGCAAAACCTTAAACTTATATTGCTGAGCTCCTACAGTGATTGCCGTTATTCCTTCTGGATCTTTCAACGGAATTGAATAGAACATGTCAGCTATATCTAGTATTACTATCCAAGAATGATCTAGTAACTCTTTTCACAATTCTGTTAACATTTTCCCTCGATCAGGTTGCCCTGCTGTGCTAAAAAAATACTGTATTCATATTTACTTTTCTTAGGTCTACTACTACTCTGAATTTGGCGTCTTTTTTCGGCACACAAAAAACAGAACTGTTGTGTTTACTGATACAGGGTTCTAAGACATCACTTTGTAAAAAATCTTCTTTCCAATTTTCTATAAAATTTCACTTTTCAGGAGTTAAGTAAAACTGTTTAGTATAAACAACAGTTCCAGGTTTATTAAGGGTGATAGTAAATCCTTGATCTTCTAATATTGAACATTCTGTTGAGCTTAACCAATTGGCAGGCATGCAATCAATACCTAAAATTCCTGATTTGCCTGGATGATAATAATATTTACACAACTTCTCTTCTCCTGCTATTAATAAATTTCCTTGAAAATGAGGGAGTTTCATTGAGCCCGTTACTCCCATGCATGTAATGGTTTGACCTGTTGGTTGAATTTTTATAGGCAAAATTGTTATTTGACTCCCTGTATCAGTCAACACTGGAATGTCCTTTTTATTCATCAGTATTATTCCTCATGGTTGATTATCTAACGGTGATCTTGGCTCTCCCAAGGCACTCACAAATCATGATTCAGATTGATAACCAAAACCCGAGTTGCAAGGGCCTGGGCATCCCTAATCCTCTGGTCTCCAACCCCGCCTGTATGCTTCAGTCACAAGCTGAGTGGTTGTTTTTCCAGATCCTGTTAAGTCTGGTGCATTTAGCTGACACCATTGCCATACATTTTGTCTAAACCCTTCTCTGCTCCCCAGTTGATTAATGGCACGAGGAGTCCATCCGGATCCTCTACTTTGTCCTCTGTTTGTGCCACAGAATCCTCCACGGCCACGAAAATTCACCTGCTGACTTCGGGTGACTTGGTCTACTTCTACCTGTTTCACTTGTCCTTGTTCGGGATGTTCTTCAAAAAAATCTTGGACCTTTCTACATGCCTCAATTAAGGTTGCGTCATCTGCCAGTCCTGACAGTGCATGAATTAACAAGATCTGCTTAGGTGCATGTCTTTTAATCAACTGGCAAGCTAATGAGAGTTGAGAAACATGTCCCGTGTCTGGGCCCCAATTGCGTCTTCCTTGTACTTCATTTCTCACTGTGTGGGCTGGGAGCGATCCGGGCCCTTTTTCGCGCTGCGCGGGCTGTGGCCAGCAGCCCGGGCACACTGGGTTAGAGAAATCAGGCGATACGCTAGAATTAGGCATGGACGCTTAATGGTTGATTCAAGATTGTTTACTTACACCGAAGACGGTCACGGTGCAGGCTGGACAGTTTCCCAGGCACAGCTCCGCTTAAATCCTCGTTTGAGGACTCAGACAATATTCGGATCACTCTCACGGAGTTGTTGAGGCTCCGTGGATCCTTTTGCACGCAGGGAGAGGGATACGTCAAAAATTGCGAACGGCGACGGGGAGAGGCTAGAGGCTGATCAGACCCCTGTTGCCTGCTTGAAATGCACTGGGTTCAATAGGCTCCGCAGCGCTTAGAGATCTTCACACAGCGTGAAGTCTCCTCCTCCTGGTGTTCGTGGAGTCCTCCAACTTGGGCGGAAACCACTCAAGCCTTTTATATGGCTAGCAAGCCAATCGCTAGCCGCCACGTGTGAATAATTTCACGCAAGCCAATAATGGGGCTCGAATTATAATACAAATGGTGGCTCTTTGCAAAGTGCATTTCTGTGCTGCAAAGAAGAAATGCACACTGCAAAGAAAGCTACAAATTGGCGGGAAAATAATTCAGTGGTGCCAAAGCACACACGAAACAAAATCACACCTTTGGGTTGTGACACTCACCACTTTTGCTGATAAACCAACAATAGAATAACAGCAGTTTTCTTTGGTATTCCACCACCCCTCTGACAAAGGTTCACCTTCCTGGGACAAACTAATTGCAAGCCAGACTCCCGGACTTAATGTTTGTGTATTCCATTGGTTGTTATCCGGAAGGTTTAGCATACTGCCACCTCCGCGAATTTTCCGCAGAAGAATTCGAAACTCTCGTTTGGTAAAAGTATCTCCTGAACAGGTGTATGCTACTCTACCTATCCAGGTGAGTGGGGGTTCATCTGGTTTTCGTTTACAGTATTTGGCTCTTTCTTCTATTTCTGAATCCTTAAAGGACCTCTCCTCTACCATATATCTAGGTGGAGGAGGTGCTTCAGGTGCTGGTACTCCATCTGGAACAAAAGGGGTTTCTGTTTTTATACCCAGTACTGGCGCTGAGGCCACTACTGGGTCTAAGTCTGGGTTGTACGGGGGAGGTGGTTTAGTTTTGATTTCTTGAAATTCTAACTGTGAGCACAATTGCTGATTCTTATGCTCCAATCGCATGATTGCCTGTTGGTCTTTCATTCTATCACAGACCAATTTACAACACGTCTGTAACAGTAATGGAACTAATTTGGAAATGTTCAGTTTGCATTTCTGGTTTTTACTTTTTGCTGCAATTGCTCCTGCTATTCCATTTTTTACCAACTGCCAGCACAAATTTTGTCTCAAAAGGGAATCACTCAACAGATTAATTAACTGTGACTGATCCTCCTTCTGGCACAGGCTCTTTAAAAGGTTTGCTCGCTTGGCATTATCATGGAGATAATCATAGAAGCATATTAGCCTTTTTCCTTCATCTTGTTCAACCTGAGTTTCTTTGGCTTATGCCAAGATTTGAACGGCACTTGTAGCCCACAGGTCAGGATCTGAACCTTCTTCATCTTCTTCTAACATATAACGCCATGCACAAGAAACCACAGCTTTGAATGAACCTGCGTTGGAGCAGCAACTGCATCCTTCCTGAGTCATTTGAACTCCTATTCACAATAGCTGGTTATTCCCTGAACTGGTGGGATTGGTATCTATAAATTCACAGTTTACTTGTACAGGTCCTCCAGGTACATGGTGACTAACAATGTGATCTCTGTGCCTGAGGATCTCTGTTCCTGATCCTGATAACAAATTTTCCTTTTCATCAGAATTTGATTGCCCTACTTTTTGTATCGCTTGCAATGACCATGGACATTGACTTGGTGATCCTCCCTGATGACTGGGTTGGGAAACATATGAGGCCTGTCCCAACAGTTTAGGGTAATGGGATCTTGGTCCTTGGGGCAAATTTGCGCCTCTGGAAGCCATCTCTGTGATCGTGCTGCTGTTAGAACACAATTGTATTCTGGGTAAAACTGCATGATCCAAACTTGTTTTTGAGCTTGATAGGACCAATGAATTGGGCCTATTTCAGGGTTGTGATTATGGGCTATTAAATAACCAACTGAAGCTAAATCTGTGGCTCCAAAAACTATAGGTTGTGTGCATGGCGGCCACTCTGGGAAATACTGATTTATACCCAATAAAAGAGGGCCACTATGATGGTAAATTGGTGAAACAACAATGGTGGCTGCCCACCAAGCAATAGATTCTAATTCTTTAATGTTTTGCTCGAATTTAATAATGAGGCCAGTTTGATAACACACAAAGACTCCCTCTTCTTCAATAAAGCATAATAGCTGTCGCCAACCCAAATTTTGAAGAAAGAATTGATATCCTTGTTTCTGATCATAACTGGGATACCAATACCAAACTATGCAATTCTCCTCTTCCTGTAAGAAGACAGGAGAGTTCACTCCCTCTGGTACTGACACTAATAGTTGAGATTTTTGATCTTCCCAGGAACCAGCAGTTACGCTCTTAACCTGGTACTCTAGCTCCTGTTTGGCTAAAAACTCTTGAAGCTCATTCCACGAATCCCATGTATGATAAGGGGAACAGGAAACGCAATTCATAGGCGTGCTGCCAGCAAGCAGGAGTAGCCGTCTGCTCTTACCGCTACACACCTATCTTTCCAATATTCTAACGTGTGTCCCGCAATTACAGTGTTATTATTTGAGTGTTTGCAATAGCCAATTATTATTAATTCTTCATCATTTCGCTTGAAAGTACTAAGTCCCCTTGCCAATTTACACGGATTTTCTCCTTGTAAGGGGTAGTTACAATGATGTTGCCACGGGCTATGACCGCGTTTCCTCTGTTTGTCTGTACTTTCAAGGTAGACAGGCCAAAATCTTATGGTTTTATATGACCTCTACCCTGGGTAGCATTTTTAAACCCTCCTGCACTAGGTTCCGCTGTTGTTCTTAATACTAAATATAATAATAACTACAATACACACTAGTACAGACAAAGTAAAAACTACAGGGCCTATAATTTCCTCAATCCGCGTCCAGCGCGAAATGATTACGTCTTTTTAGATGCCTAACACCAAGAAAAGTTTCTTTGGCTAAGCGACAAAGTTTCCTGACTGGAATAGGCTTACGTTCTCCAGTACCACAATTAGATTATAACTCAAATTGAATAAAATGATCTCTGTCATTACCGGGTGTATAACCTATGGGTCGGAGATAGTGAGCTTGACAAAACCAAACGAAAACTTGTATATGCCTATCACTCAAACACCACACTATATTAGGGGGAATATAACAGTCAGTATTATGTCATGGTTGCTTAAATGAACTGATAGAAAATCCTGTGATAGGGGGAAGAGTTAGGAGGTATTGAAGGGAAAGGGTATCCTCCCACCTAGTATACATACATCAACCTGTCCACTGGGTCACGAGGTTCCAGTTGGGCCCCCTTGCTTTCAAGTCTGCCTATATAGACAGCATTGGGGTGGCTAGACCCAACCTTAGTCTCAGACCTGGTCAGCGGCTTATATTCTTTCACACAAGGGAACGTCTGTGCTGAGGCACGGGGTTCAAGAATATTTCTCTAGTCCCAGTCTTGGTCAGCAACACCATGGAAAACACCCACACTATATTACATATACTAAAGCTTGCCTCAAATCTATGTGTCGTATCCTGCCAACTACGCCAAAAGGGACTTTCGTACCCGTAAAGGCTCGAGTGGTATAACTTACTTTAGGATAGACACGCAGATCTTTGAAGCAAGCTTTTTTTTGTTTATTAAAAACAAAAAGAATAAACAGAGTATACTCACAAAATTCAATACAGCATGCTCAAGCCTTGTTACTTCTTATGCGCAATTTCTAAAGACACCCTTGAAGATGATGCGTGGAGCAGATCAGCTGAGCCGTCGGTCGTGCCCTACCCGCAAAGCTTCCTAATTATCTGTTCCCCCAGCAGTACGCTTCTATGAGAACCTTAAGATCTGCACACTTTGCTTAAATTTTGGGTCAAATTTATTTGCATCTAAGCAGAATTTAGGACCAAATTTAGATTAACCTTTACTGTGATTGGCCAAACATGAGAACATTTTGTGGTTAGCGTGGTGAGTTGTTAGTTTCAATTTTGTACCGCATTGTGGCGAGATACCCTTTTCACCTCCTCACCTTAAGAAGCTGATTTTCAGTCTTTTCAAGCAGTTGATATGGAGGGCGGAAAGAGAGAGGGGAAGAGAAGAAAAAAACCAAAACAAAACAAAACTCCCAGAAGAGTATAACCTAAGAGGCCTCACCGTCGCAGAGTTGTTTCTTCATGGTTTGCCAGTACAGGTGTTTCATTGCTTTGACAATGTTGTGAAACCATATGTTTCCCTGCCTCAGCTGGTCAGTAGCAACCGTGCAGTCAGAACACTTAGGTTTCTCTTTTGTCAAGTTTGTACCTTGCTTCTGTACTGTCAGAAAAACCGTAGGTACGGGTATCACAGTCTGCTGGTATTTGTGTACTCCCTTAGGTGCAATAGAAGCCAATATGCAAAATGCAGGATTGTGAAAATGTAAATGAATGGCAGTGAGGATCAGAGGCCGTGGGAGACGATAGGTATGAGAGAGGTGGCGGGGTGGGAGGAATGCTGACTTGGTGATTGAATGTAGCTGTTAAATGCAGACAGGTTACCTGAGGTTATCAGATGGCAAGCAGGTTATAATGTGCCATAAATCCAATATCTATATTTAGTCCATGATTTTTTGTATCCAGTAGATTTATGAAGTGAAGTTCATAGGCTCATGTATGAAAGGTGTTTTGTAAATTCCCTTTGAGGATTAGAAATGAGAGATTGGAGAGAGATTGGTTGTCTTGTGACAAGTGTGCATCCACAGGTAATTGGGTATTTTTGTCTTTGATATATTTTCACTGTGCGTTCATTTTGGTATGCAGTTATTGTATTGTTTCTCCCATGTATTTTGCACCAGGACGTTTAGTGCACTGGATGCGATATATCACATTTCTGGAGGTGCAGCTGTAAGATCCAGGAATGGTGATGCTTCTGTTGTGGAGTGTAGTTATTGTGGGAGCGGTGGAGATGTGTTGGCAGGTTTTACATTTCTTGTCCCTGTATGGTCTGGATCCATTCGGTGTGCTTTGGTCCATAGGAAGTTTGCATCTGGTGATGAGACTGGTGAGGTTCAGTTCTTGTTTAAAGACTAGGATGAGTGGTTCTGGAAATATCTCTTTAAGAAATGAGTCTTCTTCTACCATGGGTTGCAGTTGTTTGAGGATTTTCCATATAGGTTCCAGGGAAGGATGGTATATCACAACTAAAGGTATGTGATTCGTAGGGATTTTCTTTTTGTACTGTAGCAATTCTTCATGTGGTATCCAGGTAGCTCTTCCAAAAGTGTGATCTGTCTCTCTGGAGGAGTGTTCTTGTTGAGTTAAAGCCCTTTTGAGATTTGCAAGATGATGATCATGGGTGTTCTCAGTGCAAATTGGCTGGTATCAGAGGGTTTGGCTGTATATTACAGACTTCTTGGTGTGTTTAGAGTGATTTCTGGTTCTGTGTAGATATGTATTGTTACATCTTAGCTCCATGTTCTTGGGGAACCCTGGCACAGGATGCAGCCTGTCTGACTCACAAAGAATTCCCCCCCTCCCCTCTTCTACCTAAACAAAACTGATTAAGATGCAGTGGGAGACGCACCTAAAACCCTACAGATAAGGGTGACAAGAATGAGACTGCCCTAGGTCTCATTTGCATCCGAGATGGAACCTAATGACAACTCATTTACGTGGGAGATGTAGAACAGAAAGCCCGAAGCAGAGACTGCAGTGAATTCTGGGATCAGAGAAGCAGGGGAGCACTGCATGATGGGGAATCTGTGCTAATCAACCCACATTTACAGACACCCAGCTCAGCATTTATCAGACTAGTTCTAATCTGGATTTACAAAGGACTTCCCCGCCCCCCACACACACCTCATCTACCCAGAACTAAACAGAAGTAAAGTTTAATAGGTATCTCGGGCCGTACATTCCCTGGTCCCAGTATAGGAGGCCTATTTAAACTTGATTGACTAAAACTTGGTCACCGGGTTAGGGAATGCTGAGGCAAAGAGACCGAGTCAGAGTGGGTATGGGCAACATTTGAACAATGGTAAAGGGGTTCATCAATCGTCCAGCCTGTTGGAGCCTTAACCACAAGTGTTGTCATACTTTTCCCGGGACGACTGGTGGAAGTCCTCTTGCCCAAAGGTTATGAACACTCCAATAACTGCCTTAAGTCTGTTAAAAGACTTGACTGTCTGGTTACTCCCTAACCTTATGTTTTTTCTGATTATCAATCAGTTTCTTGAGATATTCCAAACCAGATAACCCCTTGTCAATAGAAAAGACAATGATTTACACTATTAAGAATGCTTTGAAGAAGTTGAACTGAGGGTATAAAAATCTGTAAAAAAAGCAGCAAAGTGTGTGTGTGCTTCAAGAGGAGAACTCTCTCTCACACCACCTGTTGTTCTTCTTGAGAAGCTGGAAGAAACAGATCATCTCCCTTCAAGGATTGTGCTAAGAACTTTACCTGTCAGCATTGAAACCCGAGTGCATTGGACTGGTGAGATCCCAGCTCTCGCTCTCTCTCTCTTTTCTCTTTTCTCTCTAGGCATAAATTTCTGAACCAATACACTGTATTAGTTAAGCTTGAGCTAAGTTTCCCCAAATACTTAGTGAAACCAGGGTAATATGGTAACTGTTTGTGTTTTTTTTCCTTTGCATGTCTATTACTACTAGTACCATTATATATTTCATATTCTTAGCAATAAATAACTTTTATAGTCAAACTGGTAGTAACTGGGTATATTTTTCCTTCTCTATTTCTCCTTCTCCACTTGCTCTAGAGCAATGCTTCTTTTACCTGGGCTAAAGATCCCTGTGAAGCCCAAAAATACTATGGGGTCTGCTCATCAAGAGGCTAAAGATTGGGATGTGCTGAGTTTGTAACACACAGGGGATCAGCTTGTACAAGCTGACTGACCCAGTTTGACTCAGACGTGCCCTAATGAACTGAACGCTGGCCCATGAGGGTGTCAGCTGGATACCCAGCCGGATTCAGAGGTATTCTGTTTAACTGTGTGTTTGTGTCTGACTGCAGTGTATTGTTGCTCTGATGAACTGATTCGTGGCATATGAGGGTGTCAGCCTGTCCATGCTGATCAACCCGGCCGGGTCAGGTGTGTTACGTTAATTTGTGTGTGTTTGTGTGTATGACATTTGGTGACTGGAGGAACCCAGCCCCATTGAAAGTGAGTTCTGCAAGATAGCTCCTTTGAGGAGTGAGGACTTGCAGAAGGGAGATACGCAGCTCCGTATAGAAACACAAATAACACAAGCAGCACATTGATAGAATTACCAAGACCCTAGAAACATATCCCTAATAAATGAGCACACCCCAAAGTGATGGACAAATCTGGTAACAGTATGTTGTTCTGTGGGTTTCTTGTATATGGTGGTTTGTATTGTACCATTCTGGATATTGATCATACTGTCTTAAAAAGGAAATGTTGGTGATGGAGTATTCAAGAGAGAGTCTAATGGAGGGGTGATGATTATTGAGTTTGTGATAGAACTCAATCAGAGATTGCAGGTTTTCTGTCCAAATGATGAAGATGTCATCTATATATCTTAGTTATAGCATGGGTTTGATGGTGCAGTTCTTGAGGAATTCTTTTTCCTGGTGGCCCAAGAAAAGGTTGGCATATTGTGGGGCCATTCTAGTGCCCATAGCTGTGCCCATGATCTGAAGGAAGTGTTGGTTATTGAAAATGAAGTTCTTATGTGTGAGGATGAAGTGTGTAAGTTCAGTAATATCTTTAGATCTGTACTCCAAGTTTTAAACTTGCTCTTGTAGATATGTAAGACAGGCTTGGTTGCTGTGGTGTGGGATGCTGAAACTGGTAACATCCATGGTGGCTAGGAGGGTATTGTTGGGAAGGTGGTCTGTGTTTTTAAGTTTCTGTAGAAAGTCTGTTGTGTCTTGGACAAAACTCAGTCTTTGGGTGACAAGAGATTTTAGGATGGATTTGATGAAATCTGGTATTTCCTCAGTTAGGGTTCCATGGTTGGATATTATAGGTCTGCTTGGATTCCCTTGTTTATGGATTTTAGGGAGAATGTTAAAAAATCCCTGGGTTGGGTAGTGGGGGGATTGGGTTCTGTAATTTTTCTTGTAGTTCAGATGGAAATGATTTGATGGTAGTTTTGAGTTTTAAGGTGAAAAAGGGAGTTGGATCTTCCTCTAGTTTGTTGTAGAAGGTGGTATCAGAGAGCTGTTTGTTGTCTTCTTTTATGTAGTCTTCACAGTTAAGGATAAACTGTAGCTCCTTCTTTATTTGCTGGTTTTATTACTATTTGGTGGTTGGATCTTAGAGATTCTATGGCCCTTCTCTCTGAGAGGGAGAGGTTGTTATGGTGGTGGTGTTAATTATTTCATTGTTCATTCTTTCTTTGAAGCAGTCAAATATAGCATTCGAGGTTTGACTTTCATCTACTGTAAGGTGTCCAATATGATTTTTTGTTTTTGGGGGGTTTATCTTTTCCTCGATGTTGTCATAGGATCAAGTGTGGATTCACTTTGTTTGTGGAAATATTCTTTGAGACAGAGGTGTCTGAAAAATTATTCTAGTTCTCCACATCGTAGTATACTGTTAGGGTATTTTTCCAGATAGAATTAAGGCCTATAGAGAGGACAGATTTTTCGGCTTTGGTAAGTATGTGTGCGGAGAGATTGATAATATTTGAGGGTTGACTGGTTCTCTCAGTTTCATTGAGTCTGAGGTTGGAATGTTGTAAAGTATTGGTGTTGATTCTCTGATGGTTGTTTTGTGGTTGGGAAATTTGTTTCTGTAGTAATTGGTTCCATTTCTTCTTTTTATGTTGGATGGATGTTGTAAAAAATCTTTGGTAGTCTTTTTGTATACACTGTATAATGTTTGGGAAGATATCCAGATTTATCTCTCTTAAATTGTTTTAGCATGTGTTGATTTCCTTCTTGAGTTGATCTCTTTTGGGGTAGGTTATGTGAAGGAGATGATTTATAAGTTTTTCTGAAGTTCTTCTGCATAGTTGTGAAGCATATTTGGAGTTGTGAATAGTAGTTAGAGGGCTGTAGATGTTTATTCATCTGGGAATGATGTGTTTCTTGCACAGGCTTAGAAAATATATGTCGCTGTTGAGTTTGGCTTCTTTCTTCTTCATGTAGGATTATACATCTATTAAGTGACAAACAGAATCCTTGCACCATCCACTACTGGCTGTGAAGACACTGAAATCTGTGATTTAGCTATACCAGTGGTCGCTGACCAGTTGATCTCAATTGACTGGTTGATTGTGGAGACTCTGACAGTTGATCTCAGTCTGTCAGAGACTCCATGATCGGAAGTGGGAGGATGCACATGGCTGGGCTGAGCCACAACCTCTGCTGCTTGGGCCAGGCTGGGTGAGTGGAGTCAGAGCCCAGGCCTTTGTCTGGGGGGGGCTGGGCGGGGCAGGGCTGGGCGTGCAGGGTAGGGCATGGCGGGGGCGGTAGATTCTGGGGTGCCCTTTACCTACAAAAAGTCATCTTCACCATAAAAAGGTTGGAGACCACTAAGCTATATAGTCCATGAGCGGCAATGTAGGCTCCAAGGGTTATGTTTTGAGTCAACACAAATAGGAAGCAAATCAGGCAGTGTGGGGCCCCACCCCCAGATGCAAAGAAGTTGGCAGCGGATTTGGTGGGGAGGGAGGCATGCTGAGTGGCCAAACGCACCAGTTCGGTGGCGGATTCGGGGTGTCAAGCGGTTGGACATGAAGCTGGCAGTAGTGCAGATCACCACAGCTGCTCCACCCAGCTCCACAGGGCCCCCAAAACTGCGGGGCCTGGGGTGGCTCCCCCTAAGGATGGCCCTGCCCCCTGCTCTGCTTGCTTGGTGTGGGGGCAGGACTAGGCAGCACCTGATGCTGCCCAGCTCAGTTGACAGTCCTCATAGCTATCATCCCTGCTCCTGTCTGCCTATGTCAGCCAAGGAGAGCAGGGGGTAGGGAAGGGTGGGGGAATGCAGGTTCCCTCCATTTGTGCTTGCTTGGGTCTGGGGCAGGCTGGGGCCAGGCCCACAGAGCATGAGCTTCTGCTCCCCCATTCCTCCCACCACTAAGCAGCTCAGGTGACAATCCTGGAGTAGCTCTCAGCCCTGGGTCCTGCCTGCCCATGGCAGTCAAGTTGGGCACGGTTGGTGGACAGAGAGATACAGAGCCTCCACCCTGTGGGCCTGGCCCCAGCCCCCCCAGCCCCAAGTAAGCACAGATGGGGTGACCCTGTGCTCCCCTGCCTCCCTCACCTTTCCCCCTGCCCTGCCTAGCTTGGCTGACACAGGCAGATAAAAACAGGGCTGAGAGCCATGTGGGCTGTCCGCTGAGCTGGGCAGTGTCAGGGGGTGGGGAGCAGAGGTTCTCAGCCCCAGCCCTGGCTCTCTCCCCAGACTTGAGCAAGCAGAGCTGGGGAGACCTGCATAGTAGGGGGCGTCTGCTCCCTCAACACCTTCCCTCCCACATGGCCACTGGTAGTATTACATGAACTGAACTAATGTAGCTGATGTTAACATAAAGTGTAATAGCAGGAAAATGTAACCATGTTAGTTTTGTCCTGTAAGTAATTTGAAAACTCCATTTTATATTCTTTTGCTTGACATAAGTGAATGAACTCTGTATGCCTTTTTTTGGATGAGTGTATGTGAAAGGGTGAATGGTGAGAGAATGGCATAAAGACAGGAGAAAAGATTTAACTGTTTATGTAAGCAACAAGGCGCCAAATGTAAGTTACCAGTCAATAAACTAATTAATGAATGGCTGAAGAATCCCTTTAAGGCCTAGAGCACAAAAAAGATAACGAGGAGGAGGAATGCACCCATCCTGCCAGATGGGCAGCAAGGATACTCCAAGGCTGAGATACCAACTGTGATGACTAAACTGACCTTGGGCTGAGATAAGCTGAAGATGGAGAAAAACAACTGCAAAAACAAAAGGTGGGTATAGAAAAACCCCAAAGCACTAAAATAAAGGATGCCAGCCCCTATAAAAGAAGACTTTGAAAATGTCAAGTTGGGTGAGTCTCTCTCTCAACTGCTGTTTCATCGGAGCACAGACATATCAGTTTCACCCCACTCCAAAGCTGCTACAGAATCTTTCTCTCTCTCAATAAGGCCAGGGGCCGGCCACCCAGTGCCATTATTGAACAACCGCTGCTGGTAACTATAATGTCTGAATGAAATGGTTGTTTTGTGTTTGTGTGTGCCTGTGTGTACTGATGTGCATGATAATCTGTGTGCGCCTATATAAGTGGTGTGTCTAAACCTCTATGTCTAATTCATGTAATCAATAAATGCAGCATTTTGCCTTTTCCCCCTGTATAAGGTCTTGCTCTTAATTTGGCAATTAAAATTTAAAGTAACAGTAGGCTCAGGCTGGGGAGCAGAGGCTTTGCAGTCTTAGCCATGTGACAGCCCAGAGGGCAGGGTGGGGCTGGTCCGGCTCTGGGGAGCAGACAGTACAGGCATGCAAAGGATCATGGGATACTGGAGAACAGTGAGATAACTTCTGTTGGGAGAGAATAGGGGACAGAAGTTCAATAGACCGGTTTAACCTAAATCAGTTAAGTCTGATACTACATCCATTTTGGTCTATCTTAAACCAGTTTCAGCCAGTTTGAAAATGGTTTATGTGCACTGAACTTCTGTTCTGTTACAGGGTTAAATTGGTTTCAGATCACTTAAACCTGCTTATGTGTAATGTCTGCCTCTAGGCAATAAGAACAGTAGAAACAATGCTGTTCCCTGACACTAAACTGTTTGCTTTGCACACTGAGTTTGCACTTCCCCTTCTTGTGCTGGGCTTCTGTGTAAACATATCTTCCAAAGCCTTCTGCATCATCTACTCAATACATTCTCCTTAATTAGTCCCATACTAACAAATCTCATAACAGAGAAGCATTCATATTCTACAAGGCCACTTTCCAAAAGGACACTGCTAAACATTGCCTGGCATTTATGTTTGTTGTACCAAAACAGAATTATCTTTGTGGTTTTCAGAACCCTAATATATCCAGCACGCTCTTAATTTAAATTTGCAGAAGTAAGCCCAGATCCTTGGCTGGTATAAATCTGCATTGATCCATTGATTTTTTTTTCCTGACGAAGGAGCAGCCCATCATTTTCAAACAGATTACAAGTGTCTGAACAAATTTCTCAGCAGTCCCAGATGAAATTCAAAGTGAGGATTAATGATAGAGTCTTTTGGTCCAAGTTGATATCTTTTATTAGACCAACTTGGAGGTGGGTTGATGTTTCTAGCAAGCTTTCAGATAACACAGTATCCTTTTTCAAGCTAAGTGGAGTGCAGAAGGGGGTGACTCCCCTATGTATACTGGGGAATCTGTCAGTAGTTTATGCAAGTCGATATGGCAGTTGAAGTGCTCTGAGGCCAATCATACATTCTGCATGGGGGAAGGATTTTTATTTTGTGGGTTATGATATGGGTATTTGGTATGGTTGGGGTTTAGGTAGACTGTAGTGAGGAAGATAGCTTATGTTTCTGTTCAGTCCAAGATTTTTCATGTCCAGAGTGGTGATGACATTGAGTTCATGGGCACATCTTTTGAAGATGTTTTATAGATTTCCTTTGAGGATAAGGACTGAGAGATCTGACAGAGAGTGGTCATTTTGGAAGAAATGTGCCCCTACAGGCAGTTGTGGTTTCTGTCTTTGATGGATTTCCGGTGTGCATTCATCTGTGACCGCAGGTTCTGGCTTGTCTCTCCCATGTACTGTACTTACTGTCTGATCATTTTGTGCCTTGGATGAAGTATATCACATTCTTTGATGTGCAGATGTAGGATCCAGGGATGGTGATGGTTTTGTTTTCTGGTGTAGATATTGTGAGGGCTGTGGAGATGTGTTCACACATTTGGCATCTCTTTTCCAGGCATGGTATGGATCCATTGGTGGTGATTTGGGCTGTAGGATGTTTACCTCCAATGATCATTCTGATGATTACTTCTGGCAGACGTAAATTTCCCACAGCCCAAATCACCACCAATGGATCCATACCATGCCTGGAAAAGAGATTGCCTTCTAGTAGTTCAGAACTGGAAATTACTCTGCCAAATTCTCAAAACCACTCAAAAGTGTAAAAAAGAAAAATGAAGTAACCTATTCCTGAAGCTCCATTGGGCTTTCCATTATAGGATACTTGGGATTTTAAACAAGAGACCTCTAAGATTTTAGCCAAAGCATAAACAGTAGGTTCTGCATGGAAATTTTGAAGAAGCTCCCTATGTAGGATACATGCCAGGTGATGCCAAATTCTTTTGTCTGTGTGGAAAATCAATGGGATATTATGCACTTTGGATTTCCTAATTTCAAATTTCCTGAAAAACCTGGCTTTCTCTGGTTAATACTCCTGATATTTTACTTTGACTCATAGGACTTTGCTTTTTCTTCCCTTTCATCACACCTAAGGAAAGTGAGGGGTGGGGAGGGATGTTCTACTATATGCTCAACTCTTTCTGTAATCCATTTTGTTCTTATTTTTTTTCCTGCTTTGATACTGGTTATTAATTAACACTCTTTAGCATCTAAGTGTTCTCCTCCAATGACTTCTCCAATGACTGACTTCTGTTTCTCTGCCTTGACTCTTTTCCTACCTTGGGGATTTAAACATTACTTATAACTCACATTTTTATTTTCTTTTATCAACAGCTTTTTCAATTTAACTCTATTCTGGGGTATTTTTACTTTCTCTTCCCTGGTCCTGCCCTTCCCTCCATTCCCCTCTCCACCCACCCAGTTCAGTATCTTGGCTAACTTGTTTCACAGATCTCTAGCATTGCTTCTATTTCTTTGCCCATCATGGCCAATAAATAAATTCCTTAATTCAGTAACTGATAGTCAGACTGCTTCTTCTGTTGGGGTAATGATTTGGGGTAGTGACTGCCTTTTTATTTTGATGGCGTCAGTTAAACATGGGCAGGAAATTTCAAGGAAATCTGTGTGTTGGTGAGTTGTTTTTGGGGCGGGGGGTTGGTAACTTGCTCTATAGAATTGCAGGCAGAGGAGAAAGAAGAAAAAAAACAACCCCCTGATCCTGTAAATTTCAGTTTTGGACTCAAGGCAGACTTCTGCTTTAGTAGAAAACTATAAACAATCATTACATACATTTATATGAAGAAAAAATAAATATATAGAGACACAATCTATGGCTTAGGGTAGCTAGATGAATTTACACTAACTGATGATTACATAATATTCAGGCACTACCAATAGCAGCAGGAGATGTACTTATTTTGGTCCTGATTTGACCAGATGGAAGTTCAAGTGGCTTCGCATGGGACTGTTTTAAAGGGCAGTTCACTACAGAAACCTTTCATAGGGGTTATTTTAGGGTTGGAGACAAAAGGAGAAACTACGTTTAGTCAAAAGACAAAGCAAGCTGTATCTGTGCCCAGTCTGAGATGACTGTGTGCAGATTGCTTATACACAGAATGAATAGGAAGAGTGACAAGTTTCATTATATTTCATGCCATGTGTTCCTTCAGCCAGTGGGAAAAGGTCAATTTCATGCCCATACTCAAGGGAGCAGGGAGCTCCAACCTACCCATTACTGTCTTGCACCTTCTCACAGAGCAATCAATCCAAAGCAGGGCAAGCCAGCTCTACAGTTCCTTAGGGAGGTACTGTCCTAGCCAACATGAACCAAGGAAAGGCATAGGTAAACAAAACTCAAGATGTTATCCTGCAGGCACCCACTCATCAAAGCACTTCTTACTTTGTTGTTGTTTTCCAGGAATCTCTTCAAACACACGCTTAAATTCCACTGAAGTCAGTGGCACTTGAGCATGTGGTTGGCTGACTCAAGGCAGTAGCTGGTGTCTGTTTTAAAATGATTTTCAGCATATTGGAGGAGGGATTTGGAGCCTTGTGTTTCATACGAATGCTCAGTCTTTTCCCTGTTCTACACATATGCAGTATTTTGCATATAGTGACTCTGCTTATGTTTTCACATTTGCAAAGGACAAAAAACATTTGTTGCCTCTGACAGTTTTCTGTCTTGCCCTGTAATGTGCTGCTTTCCTGGTACTGTGTTTTCATTTCAGATGCCTTATTGAACTCTGATTCATACAGGGATACACCCAATCTGGGAAAAAAAGGCAAAATAAAGTTGCTTTGCTCTGTTTTTCAGCCTGTACCACAAACAAAGGAAAGATACGATGACTGATGAAAAATACAAAATGTACTGTTACTGAATTATGTGGTTAAGAAAAAGACCAGCTGCTTTCAAAGTCTTTTGCCCCATTTAGTTGCTGTAACCTCAGTGCACAAAGTGCAAAATCACTCCCCAGGCTATTCATGTTTGGTAACACCTTTTAACAAACAGCTTAGGAATAAAGCAAATGTTTTGAAACAGTGTAATACATAATAAGGCAACATGTGATTAAAATTCAGTATATTATCTCTCTATTTTATTACCGCAGGTGCACAGCAATCACTGATCAGAGGCATGCTGTGGGCAAGATTGCAGTTAATTGAAAGCAATTCTGTTTATACACGTGCCCTCACAAAAGATTTTAAGTGTAAAGACAGGATGCCAGGTAGAGACACTGAGAAAACAGCTCTTGCTACACCAATACCGTTGTAAATTAATAGCTTCCTCAGGGGAAATTCTTTCAAAAGGCACAAACAATTCTCAAAACAATTTTGCTGTTACCCCAAAGTTCCAGGTGTTCAAAATATTTAAAGGAAGTATACACATAGCAGCAAAGGCTTTCCTCACTGAAGTCATGGCATTCTTTCAATGATTTCAGTGATCAGACCAGGGTGTTTTTGCTAAGAAAAAAAGAAGGCAGAAGAAGTGCATTTGGCACTGATTAATTTTTTGAGAAAACTTTTTGTTTTGTTTTCTTAAATCACTTGTTATATATTGAATCTTTGACTTGTGTTTCCTGAAGATAAGAACTAGAGCACGCATCTTGACAGCATAATAGACCTAAGGCCAACCCTTGTTA
Source organism: Alligator sinensis (assembly GCF_000455745.1). Classification (NCBI taxonomy): domain Eukaryota; kingdom Metazoa; phylum Chordata; order Crocodylia; family Alligatoridae; genus Alligator; species Alligator sinensis. The sequence goes on from NW_005842234.1 coordinate 1,557,859, forward strand.
ATGCTTTTGGTGGTGGTAGAGACATTAGCAGCTTCTGGTGCTTTGAAGTTGCTATCCAGGTTAGGATTCCAGGGTGTTGGAGCAGATCATGAGGGGAGTCATACTTGGTTGTATATGCTGCATTCTGCTGTAGGTGCAGTAGGCAGCATGGGCAGCATTGGGTCTTACTCATCAGCTTCAACAAAGAACTCTCTGAAAGCCGTGGGCATGACTGTAGTCAAGTATGAAAATTTGACAGTCAGGGACCAGACCTATGGGGAGCTCTACAGGCCAGAGAGCATGGCCCTAAGTGTGAAGTCCTGGGGCCAGATCTCAGAATGTGGAGGCAGCATGGGGCACCTGATCCCAGCATGCAGTGGTGGTATGGGGCCCTAATCATGGTGCACAGTGCTTAAGCTAGCCCATAGACTGGCCCTACAGTGCTCAGTTGGCCCATAGGGACAAAAGGTTGAGTACCACTGGTCTAGGATAATAAATCCTGTATGGATGGCATTAATATTCTGACTGCAATACATGCCTTTCTCTCCAGTCTCTCAGTTCTAATGCTCAAAGGGAGTTTACAAACCATCTTTCACAGACGAGCCTACAGACTTCACTTCATAAATCTACTGGATATAAAAATCAAGGACTAAATATAGACATTGGATTTACGGCAGACAAATGGAAAGCAGGTTATAATTAGGGGTGCACCAATAATAATGTTGGCTGATTATTAACTAGCCATATTATAGATTTCATAGATTTCATAGACATTAGGGCTGGAAGGGACCTCAGAAGATTGAGTCCAACCCCCCACCCAAAGGGCAGGAAGTCAGCTGGGATCATAGGATCCCAGCAAGATAAGCATCCAATTTACTCTTGAAGGTGTTCAACGTAGGTGCTTGAACCATCTCCGATGGCAGGCTGTTCCAGACCTTGGGGGCTCGGACAGTAAAGAAATTCTTCCATATGTCCAGCCTGAAATGGTCTTGCAGTAGTTTATAACCGTTCGACCTTGTCATTCCTTGGGTCGCTCTGGTGAACAAACGTTCCCCCAGATACTGGTAGTCACCCCTGATAAACTTATAGGTGGCCATCAGATCACCCCTGAGCCTGCACTTTTCCAGGCTAAAGAGCCCCATAGATCTTAGCCTGTCATCGTAAGGTCTGTTTTCCAGACCTCTGATCATGCGCGTGGCTCTTCTCTGGACTCTGTCAAGCTTTTCCACATCCTTTTTGAATTGTGGAGCCCAAAACTGGATGCAGTACTCCAGCTGTGGCCTCACCAAGGCCGAGTACAAGGGGAGAATGACGTCCCGGGATTTCCTTGAGAAGCATCTATGGATGAAAGCCAGCGTTTTGATCACTTTACTAGCCGCAGCATCGCATTGAAGGCTCATGTTAATTTTGTGGGCAATGATGACCCCGAAGTCTCTTTCTTCCATAGTGCTAGCCAGTGTAGCACTGCCGAGCCTATAAGGATGGTGTTGGCCAGTCCGCTTCTGACTCCAGTGTCCACATCATTAATGAAGATGTTGAACAGTATGGGTCCAAGGACAGAGCCTTGGGGGACCCCACTGGTCACAGGACACCACGATGAGTGACTTCCATTGATTACTACCCTTTGGGTCCGACCCCGGAGCCAATTTTCCAGCCAGTGGATCGTGGAGGACCCAAGGCGACAATTGGCCAGTTTCTCCAAGAGGCGATCATGGGACACCAGATCGAAGGCTTTTTTGAAGTCAAGATATATGACATCAATCTCTTCTCCCTTGTCCAGGTGATAGGTCACCTGGTCATAGAAGGAAATGAGATTGGTCAAGCAAGACCTACCCGCAACAAACCCGTGCTGGCTATCCCTCAAGATGTTGGTGTCAGCCAGTCCATTAAGGATGGCCTCTTTAATAAACTTTTCTAAGAACTTCTCCGGGATAGAAGTCAGGCTGATGGGCCTATAGTTTGCCGGATCCACTTTCCTCCTTTTCTTGAAGATAGGCACCACATTGGCCTTCTTCCAGTCTTCAGGCACTACACCAGAGCACCAAGAGTTCTAAAAGATCCGTGCCAGGGGCTGGGCTATGATGCTCGCCAGCTCCTTGAGTACCCTGGGGTGTAGATTGTCAGGGCCAGCTGACTTGAAGGTATCCAGCCTCTCAAGGCGTTCCTTCACGAGGTCAGTATTGATGGAGGGCAGGGAATCTCCCTCACCCAGACCTCCCTGTCCCATAGCAGGCATGGGTTTCCCATGGGACTGATGAAAAACTGATGCAAAGTACCCATTTAATAGGTTGGCTTTTTCCTGGGTGTCAGTTGTCAGTTTTCCCATATCAGCTGATACTGATCCAATACCAGAATGAACCAAAAATCTATCAAAGACAAACACACCCAATTACTTCTGGGTGGACACTTCTCACAAGACAACCACTCAGTTCTAATCCTCAAAGGGAATTTACAAAACACCTTTCGTAGATGAGCCTATGAACTTCATTTCATAAATCTACTGGATACAAAAATCATGGACTAAACACAGACATTGGATTTATGGCACTTTATAATCTGCCTGCCATCCAATAACCCCAGATAACCTCTCTACATATTACCACCTACATTCTATATCCAGGTCACCATTCCCCCTCCCTCCTCCTACCTGTCTCACACCTATTTCCTCCCATGGCCTCTGATCCTCACTGTCATGTATTTGCATTTGCACAGACCTGCATTTTGCATATTGGCTTCTATTTCATCCAGGGCTAGGGACAGACATTACACATAAACTCGTTTAAGTGATCAGAAACTGGTTTAAACCTGTAACAGAACAGATGTTCAGTGCACATAAATCAGTTTCAAAATGGCTGAAACTGGTCGGAGATAAACCTGGTTGAATGTTGTGTCAAACGTAGCTGATTTGGGTGAAACCAGTTTAAGCAATATCTGTCCCAGACCCCTTCCTGGTTTAATGTAAACCAGAGTCCTCCAGCATCCCAGATGCCTTGCAGCCCTGGGTGGGGTTGTCTGCTCCAGAGCAGGGATGGCCCTACCCCTCTGCTCCCCCCACAGCATGGGCCATAGCCAGCTTGTGGTATGCTAGCTAATGTTGAGAGGTCTCTGTGTAAGACAGACAGGACAAAGGCAGACAGGACAGTGTCCGCTTAGGGCTTTTTGGAGCTAATCGACAGATCAGCAGGTAATGTCCCTCTGTTCCTTCCTTGGAAAAAGTTGTTTAAGAAGAGCTTGAACTAATGAGAGAGGCTTATGTATTCTTGATGGGGTGCTAAATGCTGTGTTATCAGCTCCCTGCTGGTTCCCTTCCTGGTCAGGAGCAGTGATGGGGGGAACCCCTCCCTAATCAGAGCATCCTGCCAGGGCCTAGCCACACCCCCGCTCAGCTCAGCACTGTGGAAGGGAAGGGAGTGCTACTCTAGCCCCCACCGACTTCTAGCCTGAGGCACTGCAGGCATGTACCTGTATTTTTTGAGTCCAGAGGGAATGTCTGTGCACTTGCAGACCAGTTCAGCCTAGCCAGGTGAGACTAACCTGCAAAGATTGAATCATTTAGCCTTAGGCTTTTTGAATGTCTGTCCCTAGCCCAAGAGAACACAAAATAACAGTAGACTCTCCCTATGCCAGAAGGGTGTTTGTGCCTGACAGCTTTCAAAGAACAATTTATTTCCAACTACGTAATTCGTTTAATAAAACATGTCACATTTACCCAAAGAACCTTGTCTGCCTATGTCCTTATACCAACACGGCTATGACCAACACCCCAGCTATCCCCATGCACCATATAAGGAACCTAGGAGCCTAGCACAGTATTCTGGATGCTACCTCACAGGCCCCAGAACTGGAAGTTGGGCACAGTAATGTCTTACTTCTAAGCAACTTAGTCCTTCTTGCATCTAGCACTGAGTAGCTTTTCCTTAAAATGATTTGGAAACATTGCAGGAAAGATACTAAATGAGTATTAGAGGCCAATAAGATTAATGTACAGGATGATCTCAGCAACTCAAATATAGAGGCCTTGGCGGATGTTTTACTGTGCAATTAAGACGTTAATCACACTACTATTAACAGTGCTACATATTAAAATAAATTTATGGCACAATAATGTAGCAGGAGATCTACAAAGATATTGCATATATAACATGGCATGTGTGGCATGTCAGGATGCGTGATTTTTGGGATCCAGCATAAAATTTGTCAGATCCCAGTCTTTCAAGGAAGTTAACATCTGCCAGGGACCTAAGAAGCATGTATCTCTGTCTGCGTGGCCTAGCACCAAATAATGCATGTTTAACTAGTTTATTTTCAGTGTAGCCTAGATAATGCCAACTTTAAGTTCTCTGTACCAAGATAACTTAATGCTGTCCATGTGGGAGTATCTTAATGCTTTTGCACAAACATGAACATATACAAAGCCAGAAGGCCATATACTCTTCCCTCACATGCGCCTTTGTAAATGTACAGGAACTGTACTTGCTTTTGTGCAGTTGTTTCAGCTTTTTAGAGCTGTCTGTGAGAAACAAATAGGCCCAAGCTTGTGTATGGTATCTTGAACTTTATTTAGGGTGAAATCCTGCAGCCTCTGAATTCAGCTGGAGTTTGGCCATTGGCTTTAGTGAGGCCAGGATTTCGTTCTTGGTGTTTTTTTTTTTACACCTTTAATTATATGATATATTCCTTTTCATTGTCTTGGGCATTTCTTGGAATTGCTATCTGTAATTTCTATACATTTATTGTTTTAAAAAGAAGCTGTTTTTTACCTTATTTAGTATGAATGCTAAACAAGGCAAAACATTAATTTCTATTAAAGTTGCATGCAGCACATGCAAATTGTTTATTGTCAACATAGAAAGCCAACATACTGTACCTATTGTCATTTTTATTTTCAAGCTGATTAGATATGGGATTGCTCTTCAATATAATTAGGACATTTTCTAAGTCTAAGATAAAATTAGTGTTGCAGTTTGGCACAACAGCTCCTTTTGTATTTTCTCTTTTACAAATCAGCCATCTGGAGCTGAATGAAATACTTTCAGAAAGCTTCTGCGGCTGTTTCGCTATACAAAATTAACTTACAAATATGAAGTGCATTACACTACAGTTTACAACACAGGCCTTGATTTAGGAGCACATTTAAATACATGCTTTACCATATAGCTTTAAGCTTAGCTCACATGTTTTTTCTGAATCGGGGCCTAACGGAAATAAAAATAGATATTCTTTTCTAATGTATATCTAGTTTTCCTTATACTCATGAGGTACCTGGGCCAAAGGTAGCTAAGCTGTTGGCTGTTGTACTGAAACTTAATGTGTCTGTAGGCTTTAAGGACCCTGTCAATCACTGCTGTGTCTGCACTTAAACAGACATTGACCTGAAAACAATATTCTGTGCCCCGCCTATTTAATATTCTGTTCCTTACGATGCGCCATGAGGTTTCTGTGGAAACCAAAACAAATAAACCTGTATGGTTCAACCTATGTCAACCGCAGAAACGTATTTCAGATTGTTTTGAAAAGCTTTTTATCTGAGTACTTTATCATTTGGACTGTTTTAAGGTCAATTGGAGTCAAAGCAAATATTCTTATCTGAACTTTACCCTTAAATAATTTTTCTGAAAAGTTTTTAATAATGTTAATTACATCTTGCACTATTTGAAAGACATCTTGGAGCCAAATTTTCAGTCTCTGGTTTTATATTCCGCAAAAGATACATTTACAGTGTATTGCAGTCATAAGCACTAGTAGTTAAATATCTACCTGTTAGTGATCAGATATAACCTATAGTCATTATGGTGTTTCTATGCATAATTTATGGACACCAAATTCAGCTTTTCTTTACACACTTTATACCTTTAATCAGCTAAACTGATGATTTTTTTCTTTTTACATAAGCTGCAATCACACCTTTGCTTGCTCGGTAAAGATACCCCTTAGTGACAAACTCAAGGTAACCGTAGGGAGAAATTCAAGCACAGAAGAATTCTGGCTAAGGAGAACTGTTCAGATTCCAATTTTAATTACGGGCCTGGCTTTTTAAAAGTTGATAGGTGCCCGGAGAGGAAGGTGCCTAATGGGATTTTCAGACGTGTTTTTAAAAAATCCCACAGGCACTTTATTACTTTATTATAGAGAGTGACACCTATAGAGTAAGATGCCACTCTGCCCTGCTTTCTGTTTTACCATAGTAGGAGTTAGGTATGTTGAAAATCCTACTGGATGTCTATTTCTACTTTTAGATTTAAAATTATGGGCCTTAGCATAGAATTTCAAAGTCCCATGTCTCCAAAATGCCTTGCTGTTTGAGGCTAATGCTTATCCTCCAAATTTACCCATAGTGGGAGCCCACACCTGAAATATTTAAAGCAGGAAAGATTTTTTTGGTTGTCAAAATCAACCTTTTAAGATAAATCTGAGTAACTGGAATTCATTGCTGAGTTGTTCTGGAGTAAAGTGCTGAGGTTATTCCATCTTTTGTGTAAGCTGCAGGTATGATATCACTTTTTATAATATGGGAATTAATGCAAGAAATCCATGCAGCAGGGTATATATCCTGATGTAAATGTAATGCTACAGTGTTAAAGGGCTTGTCTTCTTATTTAGGAACATATCTAAAAAATAAGGTTGTTTCAGATTGGCAGCTTGTTTTGTGTATTATCTGTGTTCTAACTGATTACAGCCAAATATGACAGATTGTGTTAGCAAGGTTATGGCCATGGCTTCTTATTTGCAAAGACAAGCTTGTCAGAGTGACAAAGCACTCTCAGTTGCACAGCCCTCAAACATTTTGAAGTATTAGAATGGGACCTAAACCCTGAAAGGATTTATAGTTGTCCTCACTTTGAATATGATTCTTTCTCTGTACTTGATTTCCTTTTATACTGTATTTCTCTGTGGGAAATACTTTTCAGTCGGAAAATGGGTTGTCATTAGGTCTGTGCGAAATTTCGCCAGGTATTTCCTTCTGATGTTGTTTTGACTCGTTTCTAGCTCAAAACAGCGAAATCGAAACAAAATGAAGGACTTCGAAAGAGCCTCGAAAAGAAACAAGAGCAGTTGAAATGTTTTGAAAGTTATAAAATGTTTCAAGTTTCAGATCTGGGCTAGCTTGGAGGGAAACAGAAAGTTAGGAGAGGGAGGGGGAAGAGGAGGGAAGGACTGCTCTTATATTGACATGTGTAGTGAGCCAGTGACTGTAATCCTTCTCTGAGGTCCCTTCCAATCCCAGTGCTGTGGGGAAGGGATGGAAAAGCAGCTGCACCTTAACACACACACACAGTCACACATTTCACAAGTTTTGCTTGTCAGCAGCTTGAGGTGCAGTTTCCCAGAAACCCCCGCACCTATCTCCTTGAAACTTGACAGGCTTTGTGGCCTCAGCGGGGGCTGTATTCATTTGAATCAGGCAAGAAATGACAAAGTTATAGGCAGTTTCGTGCTTCCCCATTATAACTTATGGGCTAAACGTCTAAACAGCAGCAAAACAGTGAAACAGTTTCAATGAAATGAAACGGAACAGTGGTTTGAAAACTAAACAAAACTCAAAACAACACACTGTCCCATCAAAACAGTGAAATGGAAGTCAAAATGAAATGGTGCTATTTTGCACAGCCCTAGTTGTCATGGCTTATGCGCTGAAAAGCAGAACAGCTTGATACAAAAACTGCTTAGAGATTTAAGCATAAACTGAAATCTTGTTTTGTTAGGATAGAAATAGTCTCATGAAGAAGGTCTTCAAAAGATCCTTTGGGAAATACAAATTAGTGTGCGGTATAGAGTAAGAGAACCATCAAATTGTCTCTCTGCCTGTCTTCATTCACAGTACCTGTTTCTATGGTCATAGTGTTATATTGTGATAGCATCTGATTTCATTTAAAAAAAAAACAAACTCATGATGTTAAGCCCCATAAAGTAAGTGGATGATAAAGTCCTGTTTGCCTGTTCAGTCTTAGCTTTGCCCATAGTGTGCTTTCATTATGACAGTCTTTAATTATAATATCACGTGCCATTTTTCAAATAGAATAGTATAACATGCTGTATTTTCTGTCTGCAATGTAAACACATAATTTAAAAAAATTGTGTGTGTCTGCATTGTTGTAAAGTTCCACTGTGGATTCGGGCTGAAATTTTTAGAAATAACTGAGTGTTTTGGATGTTCAATATGTTCAGATTTACAGAAGCCTGATTTTCAAAGGGTTGAATACTTTTTGAAGACTGAACTCCTTTAAGGTATATCAAGTTGGACACACAGAATTGTTGGTCATTTCTGAAAAATCTTAGCCCAAACATTTTTATATAGTTCTCTTATTCTTATATTTTTATAATGTAGTCGTATAGCTATATTATCTATTTTCTATTAAAATAAAATCAGAGAATGATGCAACTGCTGTCATGTGTGCAGTAGTAATGTCTTCTCCAGTGTGGCATCTTTATTTTCTGTCTTTATTGAATCAGTGTTTGTAGCCTTAGTAGCCTTGCTACTATAATTGTCTTTTTCTCAGATTTAAATTCCATACTGAACATCTTGTTTCTGTGTCAGTTTTCTGCATTTTACTCCTACACATTTTTTCTTTGGAAAATGGAATCTTAAGAAAAATAGAATGAATGAAATGAACCTCAGGAAGTCATTTAATTTATATTTCTCTTGAAAGCATTATCACCCCTTTCTAAACCATCTCATTCAAGTGTTGAGCCTACCCTGCTCTTAACTACTTTTAGTGATGGAAATTCTACAACCTCTCTGAATATTGTGCTTTACTTTTTTAAATTTTGTTATTTGATTTTATTTATTCTAGTTGCCTTTTAAGTTTTTCTGTTGCTCTTACCGTAAGCCATAATTAATGCAACTGAATGTACTCTGGCTCAGTTTCAGCCAAAGAAAACTAATCCTGATGTCAGTCTACACATGCATTTAAGCGCAATAATTAACTGCACTGAAATATAGCCCCATCAGATACAAGTGGTATCTGGTAGTGAAGTAAATTAGTCTACTGCACCCTGATTGTTGTGCAAATGTAGACAGTGATGCTTTACTGTGCAGTAAATTAGTCTGCTGTACAGTAAACATCTTGTGTAGATATACCCCCTGAGTCTTTGTTGGCAAGGGTGACATATACATGGCATAGATCAATCAATCAATCAATCAGTCAATCAATCAATCAGTCAATCAATCAATCAATAACTGATCTGTTTCAGTGCTTAAGTATACTCATAGTGAGAAAGTTCTTCCTAAAATCCAACATTTTCTTAGGAACTTAGACTCCTAAGAATCTACATAATATTACTAAGAGGAAACTTTGCCATATATTCTTCTACCTTTAAAGACCACAGCTTAAGCAGTATTTTCAAGATAAAGATATTTCAACTGTTTTGAGTTCAGTTAGCAAGTAGCAAATGAATTTGGATCTGAGTTATTTAGCAATGTTTAGCTCTTCCAGAGTAAAACAACCAAGGAGACTTATTCTTTTTATTTTACAGAGTTGAAATGTCTTTTATATGATTTTAAGAAAAAGTTACACATTACAAACAAAGATGGTACAAGGGGGGAATTTAAAAAATCATCCGGTTTTTTTCTTTTTCTATTTGAATTTTGATATTTGAAAAAAGTTTTTGTTGCTAGATATTGTATTGGGAAGTAAGGTGTGGCAAAGCATTTGCAGTGCCTGCCACTTTAAGGGCTGAGTCAAACAGCCAGCAGGTGCTTGAATGTGGCAGCCATTTTTAAACACTGGCTTCCTATATAAATACAGCAGTTTGCTGCTAGCAGGGAAGGCAGAAACATTGCCTAGCTGAATTGTAGCAGGAACAACCAGGAGGTAAGGGCAAGAGCTTATGGGGGTGGCTAGGAGGCTCTTGGTCCTGGGCATGACCTAAAACTGCACCCTGCTGGGGATGGGTGGCCTGGTGGGGCTCCTAATGCCATGCAAGCCCCCAGGAAATGCCAGGCCAGTTACCATCCTGGTGAAAGGTAGATTGGGGCTCCTTAACCCGTAGCCCCCACAACACTGTGGGAACAAGGGGGCCAGACATAACTGTGGCCACCTGAGCCTCCACAAGGGAGAGAAACCCCGAAGCCCTGAAGGAGAGGGTAGATGTGTAACCCCAGAGAGGGGGTGGTAGTGAAGGCCTGGAAATAGGTTGAGTAGGGCTGAGGGTCAGTCTGAAGGGCAACCCAGAGGAAGTGTGCTGAGTAGGGCTGTGGGACAGCCTGAAGAGGAGCACAATGGCCAACCCCTGGAAAGCAAGTTGAGAGAAGTGTGGAGCCCCAGAAAGGGGGAACAGAGGGCTGAGAGCCCAGTGCATGGGGCTGGGGGCCCAGTGTGTGTTTCTGTATGTTGATTTAAAGCTGCCCCCGGAGGGGCTAGGGCAAGCTTGGCCCAGGTCAGGAACTTGGCTGTCCACTACCTGTGTGAGGGTCACAGGAGAGGCCCAAGAGACTGTACATCTGCCACCCAAGGTGTGATCTGGATAAAGCCTATGGCATATGGGAGCCACTCCGAGAGAGAGTAGGGTGGGTCAAGTTGTTGATGCGAGAAAGAGACCCTATGAGAGGGGGTAGAATGTGAGAGGCCCTAGTGAAAGGAGGGCGTTGTGAATGTGTGTGAGAAAGAGGCCTGACAGTGAGAGCTAAGCTTGGCCTGGCTCTAGAGTGGGAGCATGATGACACCATGGATGCCATCTGCGAGGCATGAACTGCAGTTAGGGGAGGTTCGGAGCTGCACTTAGTGCCCCCTGCCATCGGGGCATGTCTCCCACATTTTTACCACCCATTTTGAGAACAGCAAAGTCATGGCAGGCGAGACTGGGCGGACTGCCCCATAGACAGGTGGGCGGGCCGGCATGAGACCTGGCCTCGAGAGCTGCCCCTTGTCACATAAGGGGAAAATAATAATCTTTCCCCCCCACTTTTCTCCTTCATGATCTTGAAAAGAAAATGTTGACTGGTTCTAGTTATAATAGAAACCATATTTTTATTGTTTGCCAGGAATTGCTAACAAAACCAAACACAGTAACTGAACTAAAAACTTTGATCCTTTTGTAAACTATGGAAAAAGAATCGTAAGGTATGAAGTACTTTGTAGGCAGGTCATCTAGCAATGGTGTGTGATACCAGTGCTTCAGAATCTGCATTGGCAGCCTGTTGGTGTCCAGGTAGAGAATAAAGTGTTGGTCTACATCTGAAAGACCTGGTACTTGCCTACCTGGGAGATTGCCTTTTCTGTAGTAGTAGTGCAAAGCTTAAGTCAAGAAGATGCACAACTGCTGGGTCCCCCTTTTTATGAAGAGTGACTGCTGCTCAAAAGCATGCTTCTTGAAGGACGTAAACTGGACTCTTTCTTTCTGTCTTCATGATTATGTAATGTTTGATGGGAAATGCACTGTTAATTTTAAAGGCTAGATTCTTTCTCCAATCCCAGGAGTTCAGAACTTGAAAATATATGTTAAATTCCACCCTTTCAATGGACATCTTGAATTCACATTGATTTCAATAAAAGTAGAAAACATGTATTCAAGCACATTTTTTGTTGTAGTAAACTCAGTATCTAGGCAAAAATATAACGCGGTTTATATAACATTGCATCCTGCTGTTAAGCAGATCCTGACAGAGATGTCTCAAACTCCATTCTTTAAGTGAAATAACTGGTGTTACCATTCAGTTGCATAGGTCCTTTCATCTCAGGCTCTCTAACTGTTTTACAAACCTTTATTAAGATTAATTGCTCTTTTTCCTATTTTGTAGGCAGCACCAATCAAGGAAGAGGAGTTTAAGTGACCCACTTAACAAAAGAAATTATTGACACACTAGAGAACTCCTGAATCCTAGGCCCAAGATTTTATCAGGACACAGAGCTCCCTCCTCAAGGCATGATTGATATGAAAAAGCAGATTTCCCTTAGCAGTTTCTTTACAAATATGTTGATTGACTGTTGAGGACAACACTTATGTCAGACATTGCAAAGGGGAATATTCTGAAACCCTGCTTCTGTGTCAAGTAGTGTGTTTCAGTGCTGGGAAACAACTCTCCAAGCTGCATGCCTGTTATTGTGTGGGTCATGTCATATATGTGGATGCATATGTTAATCATTCAACACTCAGATGCATGTGCCATCAAATAACATTGGAAAGTCTTTGCATGACTTGGTTCAGAAGTGACTTGGTGCTAATTGAAGAGAAGAAGGGCATGCTGCCTGAAGTTTCTTGCCCACTACTTTGTCATTCTACTCCACTGTCTAGGTATGTTTTGGAATAAAATGTGTCAGCTTCTGTATATATCATTTTGTAGTTCAGACAGGGATGAGCTGAGCTGGCTAAGTTACATGCAGTGATTGCTAGGAGGAGGGCTGGTATTATGTATCACTTAAAATTCTTATTAAATAGCGAGATCTTTCTACAGGGCATAAGCCAAGATCATTCCTCCAGGAATCTCAAACTCAGAGGAGTTGTACAACCTGATTTATTCATCTTACCAGTGAGCTACAATGAGACCAGGTCAAATTCAACCTGAGGGTAACTTGAATTCAGTGACAGGTGCTGAAGCAGACACATATTTATCACAAATCAGATATATTCAGATAGTATAGGAGTGTGTTATAATATGAAGAGAAAATAGATTGTTATATGCCTCTTGCTGTTTCAACATTCAAGTCACATGATTCAGCTATTTTTTGTATTGCTTGACTTTCCATTTGATAGCATATGGAGTTTTTTCTTAATTGAATGGATCACTTAAGTGAGAGCAAGATTCATAGCCTTTTTAAAAAATATATTGATTTGTCTTGTATCATCTCTGCCAGAAGGGGTATTTGATGCTGTGATTCATCATATATTTTGGACTATTTTTAAGTTGCTCCTTGATTTCTGGAAAGTGAGTATTCCTTTTAGTTCATCCCAGTGATTTCCATAACTGTTGACCTTTTGAATATTACTGTAAATATAGCGATGTAGCCTTGGTTCACCATTGCTTTAAACCTTGTATAGTTATTTCCACTAATGTGAAATAGATGGTAATGCAAGACCGTGAAGAATCAGGTTATTTGTGTATAGTCAACTTTCTAGTGATCTTCCATTTGACTGCACTTTTGGGGTATCCAGGAGCATACTTTTTTGTTTTTATTAGTATTAGGTAAATTACAAAGATGTACTTTTTTGGATGATGGTTTGTGGTAGTTATTTGGGCATAAAACAATCACACATTAAAACCTACATCAATGCCCTGTGCATTTGTATTGACCCAGCTCAAGTCCCTGAAAAACAGTTGATGCAAAAGGTGAGTAGGTCCTCCTTCTCCTCCTTGCTTCTTTTCTTGTGCCTCACTCTATAGGGTACAGTGATGAGATGTTATAAAAATATCAGCATAAATGTATTCTAAGGGATCAAACAAGGTGGGATACAATCACATTTAAGGCACATAAATTCACTTAGATACTTAATAGGTGGAATAAAATCTCACCCATAACATCTCCCAGTTAGCTTTGAGAAGCTACATGGATCTGAAGAGTCATACAGTCATGGAACTATGACGTGACTGGAATAACAGAGACTTGGTGGGAGCTCGCATGACTGGAGCACTGTCATGGATGGGTACAAACTGTTCAGGAAGGACAGGCAGGGGAGAAGAGGAGGAGAAGTTGCACTTTATGTAAAAGAGCCATGTGGTTGCTCAGAGCTCCAATATGAAACTGAGAATCTCTGGGTCAGAGGGGAGAGCAACAAGGGTGATGTCGTGGTGGGCGTCTCCTATAGACCAGTAGACCAGGAGGATGAGGTAGATGAGGCTTTCTTTAAACAGCTAGCAGAAGTTTCCTGATCATAGGCCCTGGTTCTCATGGGGGACTTCAATCACCCTGACATCTGCTGGGAAGGTAATACAGCAATGCACAGGCAATCCAGGAAGTTTTTGGAGAGTGTTGGGGACAACTTCCTGGTGTGAGTGCTGGAGCAGCCAACTAGGGGCCATGCATACTCTTCTTGACCTGCTGCTCACAAACGGGGATGAATTGGTGGGGAATGTAGTGGATAGTAACTTGGGCAGCAGTGAGCATGAAATGATTGAGTTCAGGATCGTGAGGAAAGGAAGGATGGAGAGCAGCAGAGAAAGGGCCCTGAACTTTAGAAAAGCAGATTTTGACTTGCTCAGGGAACTAACAGGAAGGATCCCCTGGGAAGCCAGACTGAGGGGAGAGAAGTCTAGGAGAGTACTTTTAAGAAGTCTTACTGAGAGTGCAGGAACAAACCATTCTGATGCACAGGAAGACTAGCACATATGGCAGAAGACCAGCTTGGCTTAGCAGGGAACTCTTCGGTAAACTAAATCACAAAAAGGAAGCTTATAAGAAGTGGAAACTTGGACAAATAACTAGGGAAGAATATAAGAACACTGCTCGGGCATGCAGAGATGAAGTTAGGCCGGCTAAACTGCAATTGGAGTTGCAGCTAGCAAGGGATGTGAAGGGTAACAAGAAGGGTTTCTATAAGCATGTTGGAAGCAAGAGGAGGATCAGGGAAACTGTGGGTCCTTTACTGAATGGGGGAGGCAACCTTGTGGCAGAGGATGCAGAAAAGGCTGATGTGCTCAATACCTTTTTTGCCTCAGTCTTCACAGGCAAAGTCAGCTCCTAGACTACTACACTGGGCAGCACAGTTTGGGGAGGAGGTGAGCAGCCCTCAATAGTGAAAGAACAGGTTAGGGACTATTTAGGAAAACTGGACATGTACAACTCCATGGGGACAGATGGGATGCGCCTGAGGGTGCTGATAGAGTTGGCTGATGTGATTGCAGAGCAACTGGCCATTATCTTTGAAAACTCATAGCAATCAGGAGAGGTCCCAGATGGCTGGAAAGGCGCAAACATAGTGCCCATATTTAAGAAAGTGAAAAGGGAAGATCGAGAGAACTACAGACCACTCAGCTTCACCTCAGTCCCTGGAAAAACCATTGAGAAGTTTGTCAAGTAATTCATTTCCGAGCACTTGGAGAAGAAAAAGGTGATTAGAAACAGTCAACATGGATTCATCAGGGGCCAGTCATGCCTGACCAACCTAATTGCCTTCTAGGACAAGGTGATTGGCTCCATGGATGTGGGGAGACCAGTGGAAGTGGTGTACCGTGATACAGTCTCCCACAATGTTCTCACAGGCAAGCTAAGGAAGTATGGGCTGGATGAATGGACTGTAAGGTGGATAGAAAACTGGCTGGAGCATCAGGTTCAGAGGGGAGTAATCACTGGCTTGATGTCTAGTTGGCAGCCGGTATCAAGTGGAATGCCCCAGGGGTTGGTCCTGGAGCTGGTTTTGTTTAATGTCTTCATCGACAATCTGGAAGATGGCGTAGCGTGCACCCTCAGCAAGTTTGCAGATGACACCAAGCTAGAGGGAGTAGTAGATACACTGAAGGATAGGGCTAGGATTAAGAGTGATCTAGACAAATTGGAGGATTGGGCCAAAAGGAATCTCATGAGGTTCAATGAGGACAAGTGCAGAGTCCTGCACTTAGGATGGAACAATCCCATGCACCAGTACAGGCTGGGGGCTGACTGGCTGGGCAGCAGCTCTGCAGAAAATGATCTGAGGGTTACAGTGGCCAATAAGCTGAATATGAGTCAACAGTATGCCCTTGTGGCCAAGAAGGCTAATGGTATACTGGACTGCATTGGTAGGTGTGTTGCCAGTAGGTCAAAGGAAGTGATTATTCCCTTCTATTCAGCACTGGTGAGGCCACATCTGGAGTACTGTGTTCAATTTTGGGCCCCCCACTAGAAAAATAATGTGGACAAATGGGAGAGAGTCCAGCAGAGGGCAACAAAAATGGTTTGGGGGCTGGGGCACATGATTTATGAGGAGAGGCTGAGGGAACTGGGCTTATTTAGTCTAGAGAAGAGAAGACTGAGTGGGGATTTAATAGCAGCCTTCAACTACCTGGAGCGAGGTTCGAAAGAGGATGGAGCTAGACTGTTCTCAGTGGTGGCAGATGACAGAACAAGGAGGAATGGTCTCAAGTTGCAGCAAGGGAAGTTTAGGTTAGATATTAGGAGGGATTTTTCTCATTAGGAGGGTAGTAAAACACTGGAATAGATTACCCAGAGAGGTGGTAGAATCTCTATCCTTGAAGATTTTCAAGACCTGGCTAGATTTAGCTTTGTCCTGGATGATCTAGTTGGAGATTGTCTTGCTTTGAGCAGGGGGTTGGATTAGATGATGTCCTGAGGTCCCTTCCAACCCTAATCTTCTATGATTTCTATGTCTCTGTGGCTACAAACAGATGTCACATTTGTAATGGGATAAACCATTTTATCCCAGGACAAAGTGCAGTTGTTCAGACATGCATGTCCATTGTCCCAGGATAAATCCTAACAAAGTTAAAAAAAATAAATACTAACAGTTTATCCCAGGACATTGCAAAATGTGTCTGAATGATTGTCTGAGAACTGAATCATTTAATCAATGGTAGAAAAGTGGCAGTGCATTCATGGCACCAATTAATTCTGCTGTAAATTGCAGATTCTGATGAAATAAGAAATATTCCAAATACAGAAGGTTTACTGTAATGAATGCCTAAATCAGCAGTTTAATGTATTGGGTTTTAATAGAGTTGTTTAGATATACACTGTTCTAGTAATTGCAGCATTTTCCTGCTACACTAACATTTAACTAGCCATATTTTTAGGTAGTGTGCACTAGCTGTGACTCAGTGTAACTGTTTTAAACCAAGGAGAGGAAAAAAAAAAAAGGAACATACTTCTCCTGTGATCATGGAAAATAAGTCTTAGGTACTTTAATTGATGTCCATAAGAAAGATCCTAGTTCTCCTCCTTGTCCAAAACATGGAAAAGTATTTTGCAGGTTTCATGTATCAAATGATCTGATTGACATAGACAGTTTCTCTTCCAAACTTTCAACCAGTTAGTACTGGAGGGGGGAGGGACCCACTCCTATTCTATCCTGGCAACTAGAGGTTCTGTTATGAATGCATAAAGTTATGCAAGTAAGAGCCAATATTGATAGCTGTCATGCAACAGAAACTGAGACATGACATAATATTTGTCATGGACAACAAAATCTCCCAGAAATGTAAAGAGAAGATCTGTTGACATTATCAAAAGCCTTTTTAGCATTAGGAGCATTGGCATATACAGTACGCGAGAGAAATGTTGCCTAGCCCCTGTCTACATTATGCTTGATTCTAACTAATGCCATAAATCTCATACTTCCAAGTGCACGAAAAATATTCAAAATGAACTGACTAACCCTGATCCAGTTTAGCCAGAAGAGCAATTAACTCATTTTTGTGCTATAGCTCAATAGTTTTCAAACTGTATTTTGCTGAACCCTGGGTGCCATGATAGGTCATTCGGGGTTCTACAAAGAGGCTGGGGGTGATGGCAGTGTGCCACAATTGGGCAGGGTTGCCTGGCTTTGTGTCATGTCACAGGATAGGGGTAGGGGTTCTGCAGCAGTAGAAGTGATATGAAAGGATTCTGCGGTTTTTCGTTGTAGCTGTGTTGGTCTAAGGATATAGGCAAGCAAAGTTCTTTGAGTAGATGTGATATCATTTATTTGACCAACTGAATAGCTGGGAAAAAATTCTTAGCAAGCTTTTGGGAACAATCACCCTTGTTCAGGCATAAGGAGTCTCTTTTGTTCTGAGACTCCAAGGAATGAGAGAAGCTAAAAGGGTGACAAGATATTACATTCTCACTGACATCCTGTCACACTTTTAGCTTCTTTCATTTTTTGGAGTCTCAGAATAGCAGAGACTTCCTATGCCTGAAGAAGGGTGATTGC
>NW_005842234.1:1575631-1577418 GCF_000455745.1 Alligator sinensis
GTATTGGGTTTTAATAGAGTTGTTTAGATATACACTGTTCTAGTAATTGCAGCATTTTCCTGCTACACTAACATTTAACTAGCCATATTTTTAGGTAGTGTGCACTAGCTGTGACTCAGTGTAACTGTTTTAAACCAAGGAGAGGAAAAAAAAAAAAGGAACATACTTCTCCTGTGATCATGGAAAATAAGTCTTAGGTACTTTAATTGATGTCCATAAGAAAGATCCTAGTTCTCCTCCTTGTCCAAAACATGGAAAAGTATTTTGCAGGTTTCATGTATCAAATGATCTGATTGACATAGACAGTTTCTCTTCCAAACTTTCAACCAGTTAGTACTGGAGGGGGGAGGGACCCACTCCTATTCTATCCTGGCAACTAGAGGTTCTGTTATGAATGCATAAAGTTATGCAAGTAAGAGCCAATATTGATAGCTGTCATGCAACAGAAACTGAGACATGACATAATATTTGTCATGGACAACAAAATCTCCCAGAAATGTAAAGAGAAGATCTGTTGACATTATCAAAAGCCTTTTTAGCATTAGGAGCATTGGCATATACAGTACGCGAGAGAAATGTTGCCTAGCCCCTGTCTACATTATGCTTGATTCTAACTAATGCCATAAATCTCATACTTCCAAGTGCACGAAAAATATTCAAAATGAACTGACTAACCCTGATCCAGTTTAGCCAGAAGAGCAATTAACTCATTTTTGTGCTATAGCTCAATAGTTTTCAAACTGTATTTTGCTGAACCCTGGGTGCCATGATAGGTCATTCGGGGTTCTACAAAGAGGCTGGGGGTGATGGCAGTGTGCCACAATTGGGCAGGGTTGCCTGGCTTTGTGTCATGTCACAGGATAGGGGTAGGGGTTCTGCAGCAGTAGAAGTGATATGAAAGGATTCTGCGGTTTTTCGTTGTAGCTGTGTTGGTCTAAGGATATAGGCAAGCAAAGTTCTTTGAGTAGATGTGATATCATTTATTTGACCAACTGAATAGCTGGGAAAAAATTCTTAGCAAGCTTTTGGGAACAATCACCCTTGTTCAGGCATAAGGAGTCTCTTTTGTTCTGAGACTCCAAGGAATGAGAGAAGCTAAAAGGGTGACAAGATATTACATTCTCACTGACATCCTGTCACACTTTTAGCTTCTTTCATTTTTTGGAGTCTCAGAATAGCAGAGACTTCCTATGCCTGAAGAAGGGTGATTGCACCTGAAAGCTTGCTAAGAACTTTTTTCCAACTACTCAGTTGGTCTAATAAGAGATATCACATGTACCCAAAGAACTTTGGCTGCCATGAAAGGGTTCTGTTATTTTTAGGAACATTGGAAAACCACTGCCACAGATAAATGTTTATGCTCGTCATTCTTGTCTTAGTCCAGGATGGTAATTTTTCTCTTCCCTCTAAACAGGGGAGGCAGAATTTAAGTTCAGAATTATGATGTTGCTTCCTTAGCAGAGATCAAAAGTTAGCAGGCTTTCTGTCTTCAGGTAAGATAACAGCACCTGTCAAAATAGGAATATTTATCACTAGCTGTAAAAGGAAGAACCATATTGTTGTTACCTTAGAACCACATATGGTATTCTTGCTGGTTTATATCAGGCAACACTACTTCCTAGTGTCACAACCCAAAAGGTGTGATTTTTATTTGTGTGTGCTTCGGCACTACTAAATTGTCACCGCTAAATTGCAAGCTTCCTTGCACGGTGGAGTTTTCTGCTGCAAAGGAGAACCCCGGTGCAAGGGAGAATTTTCCCGCCAATTCGAAGCTTTCTTTGCAGGGT
>NW_005842234.1:1577507-1581355 GCF_000455745.1 Alligator sinensis
TGATTGGCTTGCTAGCCGTATAAGAGGCTTGGGTGGTTTCCGCCCAAGTTGGAGAACTCCGAGGAGAACCCCCGCAAGGGAGGACTCCACGAACACCGGGAGGAGGAGACTTCACGCTGTGTGAAGATCTCTAAGCACTGCGGATCCTCACAGACCCAGTGCATTTGAAGCAGGCTACGGAGATCTGATCAATCTCTAGCCTCTCCCGTCGCCGATAGAATTCCTAGACGTACCCCACCCGCGCGCTACGAACTGGACCCACAGAGCCTAGCAAACTTCGTGTGAGTTCATCCAGAGCTCTTCTCTACGAGTATTTTCTTCGGCTGACGCGACGGGCTCGCGAGTACAGAGCCTTCAGCCGGATTGGGCTAGAGTTCACGAGTCTAGAACTCTTGTCCGCCTCTTTCGTTTTTCTTCTCTGTAACCGCAACTGAAGCAAGCTTTCCAGCCTACACCATTGCCATCTCGGTGTAAGTAAACAATCTTTTAAACTACCGATACGCGTCCGTGCCTAATTCCAGAGTGAAAGCCTCCCCTCTCCGCCCCGCGTGCCCGGGCTGCCGGCCACAGCCCGCGTGCAGCGCGAAAAAGGGCTCGGGGCGCTCCCGGCCCGCACACCTAGCAACACATCAGCTCCTTTGCTCACTATGCAAACTCCTTTCTAGCCACTTCCTTTGGGCCTCACAACAGCTTTCAGAACAAAGTTCTTCCCTTTAACTTTCTTCTGTGTTCTTTTGATCATGTCTTCTTATATCCCAGTTTCTGAGGTCTTCTAACTTGTATCCATCTCTCCTTTTCCATTGGAACCTGTCCCTCATTTCCTTCTCTCCTTTGCTCTGTTCTTCATTTCCTTTCTGTATCTTGACTCTTATTTTTCTGTGACTCCTTTTCATCTGCCTTCCAGTCTGTTGTGATTTTCCTGTCTTAAAAAAATCCTCCCTTGTCCCTACCTCCCTTTTTAAATGTCCACTTTCTCCCAACTCCCCTTTATCTCTCACCTTCCTGAGCAGATCAAGGATTCTTGGAACCTTGACTTCTCCAACCCCTTGGTTTCTTTTGCCCCATATCCTCCTGTGAAACTATCCCTGTTGCAGTTTCCAGTTCCTTTCTAAATGTAATACCTGGTCCTCCATTGCTCTTCCCAATTCCTCTAACAAGTCTTCCTCCCTTTATAGCTCACTCTCTGTATTCTCTTGATTCTGTTGTATCCTTTTCCCCCTTTTAACTCATGCTCATCTCTGTTCTCATGTTTGCTATTATGTTTTTAATACTAACAGCTTTCAGATCTACCTCTTACCTCCAGACCTCTTTCACCCTCTACTCAACCTTTCCTGTCTCAGAGCAATCTTCCTAGATGTTCTACCACTTATTCAAAATAATTACGTCATATTATCGTACCTTCTATGTTTCCCTTCTTTCTTCACCCCCTTTGAGTGGGTGAACAAGAGTTGTCATTCACAACTTTATGGTAATCTGAGCTGCCTCTCCCTCTTTGACTTTGTTAGAGCATATCCAAGTCTAGTCTCTTATTCCTCTACATTGTTTCTATTATATGCTACTTCCTCACCACTGACCACATAACTGCTTGCCTTGAATCCCCCTGCTGACTCTTCCTGCATGTATCTCTTCCCGCATTTATGAGTGTTCTGGTTACACCTGAAGTGCCCAGCCAAGATCAGGGCTCCTTTGTGATCCTATCTGAAAGAGTTTAAAACCAAAGAGATGAAGACAGATAAAAAAACTATTTGATATTTAGTACTTGTATGTGTTAGTATGAGGTGGTGCTCTCCCCTACCCTGGAGGTTTTAAAGAGGAAACTGGACAAGCACCTGGCTGGGGTAATGTGACTCCAGTGCTCTTTCCTGCCCAGGGCAGGGGGTCGGACTCAATGATCTACTGAGGTCCCTTCTGACCCTAAGAATCCATGAAATCTATGAAATGTCAGGCCCAGTTTTTCTTTCTTTTGGTGTAGCATGGCATTGTCTTAATTGCTTATATCTTCCATTTTCTTGATAACACTTGCATTTAAAAGCAGATTAGCATGGCAAGAGAGAGAGGGGGAGAGAGCATGGATCCACAGTAATCAATTATGTAGCTTTGTGCAGGTTTCTTTCTCTGATGAATCCCTATTTGGACTCAATATTTTAGCTTTGCCTGACATTACTACTGCCTTTTTAGGGGTTTATAACTTGGCCATTAAATTTGCTTGAGGCTTAAACTTGTCATGTAGTTTCCCAGCTTTAATGATTTTTTTTAAAAAGGCAAAAACCAGTTTGCCTATTATTTAGTTAAAATCAGCCAAGAACAACAGTCATTTGGCTGGATTTTTGGTCATTTTTTGGTGTGCTATTCTAATTAAAAAGCAGTTTTGCGTTGAAAAATGAAAAAAAAAATTAGGGCATTTGTGCTCAATTAAGTCTAGGTCCCTTTTGTATTTTATGTCTATGCTTGGAATAGAGCTCACTTTTCTTAACCTAATAAGAAGACAGGGCTCCAAAGCTATGTGTTCAGTGTCAATCACCTTATGTAGTCTGCTGTTTTTAATTCTGCACTTGACATATGGGGAGAACTGCAGCACTTGAAATGTGTTCAGGGGTAATCCACATGTTGCCTCCTCAATGGATTAACTTTAAATCTCAACTCTGTCTAAATACAGCTGTGCAGGTTTCACTCTTGGAATTTCAATGATCTTCTTATCTTTAGTCCTTCATAGGTACCTAGGGTGAAATCTTATCCCACCGAAATCATTGCCATTGATTTGATTGGGGTCAAGATTTTACTGAGAGGCTGAACCTAACATTACTGGGCTGAGGGGTGGATGCAGGGCTGTCCTTACAGTCTTAATAAGTGTATTGAACTGTGGATCAGATCTTTACTCTTGTACTTGCAGGCCACATTTAAAATTAACAAGGATAAAAGTGTAGGATATATAGAGACATATCTATTGTATATATCAGTCCATATAATACAAGTTATGATGAAACTGTTAAGTCTTCATGATCTTGTACAGTAGTGCAAATAGGGATGGGCAAGTGGGGCACCAACACCACATGCAAATTTGGAGTGGGGCACAAGAATGACAGCTGCTGTTATTGCTGGCCTGGCAGCACAGGGAACAGAATTTCCTAGGTACACCTCTGATTCTGTAGTGATGCAACTGTAACAAAACCATTGTAACTTTAATGTTGTTTCATTCAGGATTACAATGATTAATCTAAAGATCATAACAGGTGGATCAGAACAGCTGATATATGCTTCTGAGCTGCAGCTGTCCCTCCCCTTATAAAGTGGTTAAAAGGTATTTTTATCCATTACCCTTACTTGGCATAGATCTCTCTTGCAGTATTTATGTCAGTTGTGCAGAACAATTTTATCTTAAATCTGTACTCTGCAAGTCATCATGGCACAATAAATTAGGGCTAGAAGATAATAAGGGCAAAGATAAATTTAAAGACTTGTAAATTTACTTGATGTCATTGACTTAATTTGGTACCTTAATTTTCCATTACTATACCTTTTTTTGATCCCAATTGTTTTTACAACTGTCTGCCTTGATTAGTTTCAGTAGAGAGACTGTGGATTTTATACTTAGTATAGCATTTTAATAAAATCTCATTACTTTTATTTTGTACCACAGCCTGAATTAGAATACTTCCAACATGCAAGGACTTTGGATATGATTTGAACTATATGGCTCAAACCCATCTCAATTTTATTTTTTATTTTTTCAGTAATGTCTGACATATGTATAGCATTTGCTTAAGAGTTTCATAGATTCATAGATGTTAGGGTCGGAAGGGACCTCAATAGATCATCGAGTCCGACCCCCTGCATAGGCAGGAAAGAGT
>NW_005842234.1:1582515-1584894 GCF_000455745.1 Alligator sinensis
GTTGTCCAAATATTCCTGCCAGTGGCTGTGCAGTGATGTCGGCCAGTGCCTTTAGTACCCTCGGTTGGAGCTCATCCGGGCCTGCTGACTTAAACGCATGCAGTTCCTCCAAGTGCCTCTGCACCATCTCAGGGTCTACGCTTGGTAGTCTGGCATCCTGCTGCTGCCTCTCTACAATCCCAGTGAGAGCCTTGTCTTGCCCCTCGCTTAGGAACACTGAGGCAAAGAACTCATTGAGGAGTTCAGCCTTGTCCCCCCTATCCGTCACCAATTGCTTATGCCCATTTAGTAGAGGTCCTATTCCACCCTGGGCCTTCCTTTTACTCCCTATATATTTAAAGAACAATTTTTTGTTATCCTTAACTTGGGATGCCATCCTCAGCTCCATGGTAGCTTTGGCCTGTCTAACTGCCTCCCTACAAGCCCGAGCAGAGGGGGTATACTCCTCTTTAGTAATCTCTTCCTGTTTCCACTTTTTATATGCCCCCCTTTTAGCCCATAGACTGCTCTGGATTTCTCTGGTCAGCCAAGGAAGCCTCTTGGCCCATTTCCCCCTTTTTCCCCGCATCGGGATCATCTCCCTCTGTCTGAAGGATCATTTCCTTAAGGCACAGCCACCCTTCCTGGGCTCCCAACTCTTTAAAACTCTTACTCTGCAGTGTGTCCTTGACTAAATGCCTGAGTTCATTGAAATCAGCTTTCCTAAAGTCTAGCACTTTCACCCTACTAGTTACCTTACCCACTTGACGTCTTATGGTGAATTCTATTATTTGGTGATCACTGTCCTCCAGGTGACCACTGATCTGTAGGTCCCCTACCATATCATCCCCCGTTGCCAATACCAGATCCAGTAAGGCATTCCCCCTAGTGGGACCATGTACCTCCTGCGTCAGATGGAGGTCCTGTACACAGGATAGGAACCTGCGTGAACTGTGGGACTTTGCTGTCTGCGTTTCCCAGCAGATGTCTGGGTAGTTTAGGTCCCCCATGACTACCGCCTCCCTAGTTTTTATGGTCTCAGTTTCATCCTGATCTGTTGAGGTCATCGGGGACTTTGCTTTTGACTTCAGTTGTAAGATGACAGGGCCAAATATCCAGAAGACTCGGTCCTTTTGAGGACTTGCAAACTTTTAGCAGACAAGACAAGGAAGAGGAAGACAAAGAGAATAGCAAGAATGAGGGAGAGAACAGAATATGATTAAAAAAAACAAAGTTGCCTATAGATGCCCAGTGCCAAAGCTACTGTAAATCAGTATTATTCCAGTGATTTTTCTGTAGAGCATCACGGATCTGGAGTGCTTTTGGAATAAAAACCATTATACATATTAAAAATCATGACAATGACAAAAGCTTAAGCATCCATATTACTGCCAGTGGTTAAAATGCATGGAACTTTTCACAATCTTTCAATCAACAAAAACTATATATCATCATAATCATATACATAGAAAATATTAAGCCACTTGAAATTTAGCAAAATTGGATGTTGAAAACATCAGCAGTATTAATTTCATCTCTGTATAAATAATCCTTGTTACATGCCAGTTGACGAGGTGGTGGTAACCTCGGGCTACTTTACTGAGCATGAAAAGAAGCCTTTGGAGGAGAGAGTGGTCACTCCATTTCAGCTTTCCCCCAAACAACAAAAAATGGACAAGAAATGCTACAGGAATAGATTGCTGCTAAACTAAAAATCTGCAATTCTCTAGATTTCAAAATTGTAAACATATGGATTTTTAAAGCTATGTCTTTTTGCTCTAACTCCCACATACAAAGTTGAAAGCATGACTGCCTGTGTTTCTTTAGTTGTTAGATAGGGTAGCCCCACTCACTTCTTTCCCTAACACCTGTGTTTACATTGAGGCCTTGGCAGTATATGACCTTGCAGCAGTCCTTCACTCACAGCTTTCAGTTTGCTTTCAGTCATGGCAAGAAACGCTGTCCCTGCACTTTCACTAGCTAGTACTGTTCAAGTGTTGATTTAGGAGTCCTAAGCTTGGAATTCAGTATAAATCAGTTTGTTGGACACACTCTCCCACTGGAGAATGTTGCAGAGACATCTACCCAAATCAGAAACTGGAATTGATTATGTCTGGTAAATGCTGTTAAACTTTGTAAAGGGATTTTTCTTTTGTTTTCATACAATATTTCCTTTTAATGGTCTTACATCCTTGTTTCACCATTCCAATCTGTCAGTCTGATGAAAAGCAAAAGATTAACATTATTGTCACAACCCAAAGGTGTGATTTTGTTTTGTGTGTGCTTTGGCACCACTGAATTATTTTCCTGCCAATTTGTAGCTTTCTTTGCAGTGTGCATTTCTTCTTTGCAGCACAGAAATGCACTTTGCAAAGAGTTCCCGCCATTTGTATTATAATT
>NW_005842234.1:1585172-1615683 GCF_000455745.1 Alligator sinensis
GCTTGAGTGGTTTCTGCCCAAGTTGGAGGACTCCACGAACACCAGGAGGAGGAGACGTCACGCTGTGTGAAGATCTCTAAGCGCTGCGGAGCCTATCAGACCCAGTGCATTTCAAGCAGGCAACAGGGGTCTGATCAGCCTCTAGCCTCTCCCCGTCGCCGTTCGCAATCCTCGACATATCCCTCTCCCTGCGCACAAAAGGATCCACGGAGCCTCGACAACTCCGTGGGAGTGATCCGAATATTGTCTGAGTCCTCAAACGAGGATTTAAGCGGAGCTGTGCCTGGGAAACTGTCCAGCCTACACCGTGACCATCTTCGGTGTAAGTAAACAATCTTGAATCAACCATTAAGCGTCCGTGCCTAATTCTAGCATGTCGCCTGTTTTCTCCGACCCAGCGTGCCCGGGCTGCTGGCCACAGCCCGCGCGGCGCAAAAAAGGGCCCAGATCGCTCCCGGCCCGTACAATTATAAAACTATTGAATTATTCTATAAATGACCCAGCAAAAAAGGCAGTCAAATCCTCCCTCTGGTCCTTTGGAAAAGCTCACAGGAGAGGAAAACTGATTTGAAAAACTCCATGAAAAGAGCCTCACAAAACTGCTGCTGCATTTACTCCTCCCAGTCTGAAGAGAGGTATTGGCTGTTTCACGTAGAGGGAGGAGAGTATTTTTATAAATGTGTGGATCCTGAAGCTGGAAAAGTTCTTTCAGTTCCTGCAAAGATGCCTTTTCCCACCATATTGGTTCTGCATCTATTCTCCCCTTGTAACATCTCTTTTTGAAAAATCAAGCTGTCATTGGCCCCCTCTGCTGCGGCTACTCCATCTACTCTCTGTGAAGGGAGTATATGGCAGAGACATAGAAGTTGATTCTGCCCTGGGCAGAATAAACTCCCACATTGACTATACCTGGTGATCTTCCAGGTTTGAATGCTGCATGCTCAAGAGCATCTCACTTTGTAAGTTCATGCGTATGCAATCTGCAGACTCCTGGTCATTCAGTATTTCATTGAAAGAGATTTTTGTAGGCTTAGTTACACTTTTCTTTAAAGCTCCTGCTCTACTTTCTGCTAGGCTTAAGAGTTTTTACGTTGATTTTATGTTACATTTGTTTTCAGAAGTAAGAATCAGAATTCGGGGGTATTAAATCTTGTTTGTTTGGGATAGATATTGTGCACTGAAAGATCTCATCATGCTTAGCAGGGAGACATTCATTTGGTGTGAAGCAACATAACTCAAATGGAGCAGAGAGCCTGGTCCATTTTGTCTTATGATTCTACCCACAATCAAATTTAAAATTTGGATAGCTTTGTTGCATTTTGCAATCCACGACCATTTTCAGATGCCAAGTGAGTATAGTACTCTTGAACAAATGGATTACTTTCCTCTTCTGAATAAAGTGTGGCAGTGGGAGCAGAGAAGTAAAAATGTCAGAAATGGAACAAGAAGGGATGGGCTTTTTCTAATATGCTGGGTTTGCAACCATACAAAATGAGATGCTATAAAAGAAAAGATCAGAGGAAATCAGATAAAATAAATTATGTAGTTCAACAAGTATAAGTTTAATTTTTATGTGCATTCAGTTGACAAGATTGTGCATATGGTTAAATTATCCATTAACCTCTTAGCAAGGGTGGGGCCAAAACTCGCACCATTGAGCACTGATGCATTAAAATTAGTGTTGACGTTGTTCTCTGAGGCTAAGAGATGGGATTGTTTTCCTTCATTGCTGTGCTTTGGTGCACGATTTTTCTGAGAAACATCACAGCATCAAATGAGTTTAACATCTAAGCATATCAAATTATTCTTGTGGATACAGGGGTAGCAGTGGATATATTCTTCCTGGACTTATAGGAAGGATATAGTCTTCCTGGATATAGTCTTCCTGGACTTCCGGAAGGCTTTCGACACTGTCTCTCACCCCGTTCTCATTAGGAAACTGGGGGACTGTGGCGTAGACACCCACACAGTCCAATGGGTTGCCAACTGGCTAGAGAGCCGCACCCAGAGGGTGGTAGTGGATGGGTCCTTCTCGGCCTGGAAGGACGTGGGCAGTGGGGTCCCACCCTGTTCAACATCTTCATCAGTGATTTGGATGAGGGGGTGCAAAGCACCCTGTTCAAATTTGCTGATGATACCAAGATGTGGGGGGATGTGGGCACAATAGAAGGGAGCAACAGGCTACAGTTGGACCTTGACAGGTTACAAGGATGGGCGGAGGAGAACAGGATGGGGTTCAACACAGACAAGTGCAAGGTGATGCACCTGGGGAGGAACAACCGGCACCATACCTACAGGCTGGGGAACTCCCCTCTTGTCAGCACGGAGGTGGAAAAGGATCTTGGAGTCATTATTGACTCCAAGATGAACATGGCTCAGCAGTGTGGGGAGGTGGCTAGGAAGGCCAACTGTACCTTGTCGTGCATCCACAGATGCATTTCAAGCAGGACCAAGGAGGTGATCCTCCCCCTCTATGCGGCACTGGTCAGGCCGCAGCTGGAGTACTGCGTCCAGTTCTGGGAGCCGCACTTTAAGAGGGCTTGGACAGCATCGAGAGGGTCCAGAGGAGGGCCACTCGCATGATCAAGGGACAGCAGGGCAGGTCCTATGAGGAAAGGTTACGGGACCTGAACCTGTTCAGCCTCCAGAAGAGAAGGCTGAGGGGGGAATCTTGTGGCCTGCTATAAACTAGTCAGGGGGGATCAACAGGCACTGCGGGAGTCCCTGTTCCCCCGAGCGCCGCCAGGAGTGACCAGGAATAACGGTCACAAGCTGGCGGAGGGAAGGTTTAAGTTGGACATCAGGAGGCGCTACTTCACGGTCAGGGCGGCTAGGGTCTGGAACCAGCTTCCAAGTGAGGTGGTGCAGGCTCCCACCCTGGGGGTTTTTAAGAGGAGGTTAGATGACCATCTTGCTGGGGTCGTTTGACCCCCAGTACTCTTTCCTGCCATGGCAGGGGGGCAGACTACATGATCTGCCCAGGTCCCTTCCGACCCTAGAAACTATGAAACTATGAAACTATATAAATGAGCCAATTAACTCTTGAATGTTGGAAGCTGATTCTGTGTGCAGCGGCAGTGGTTCCTAATGGGGGAACTCCTTACCAACTGATACTCCTATGGTTTTGAAGAGTTGGCATTTACTAAGGTTGCTCCATTAAGATCTCAGTGCTGCTCTTTTAATGGTGAAACAAAGTCCCAAATAGTTGCAAACATAAATTATATACTATATCCTTCTTTCTAATACAGTTCAGAGTGTTTAGATTTATATTCAGATAAATATTTTATGGTCTTAGAAACCATCTAGCTACACTTGGAGGAAGCCCTACTTTGTCAGTGTGTGCTAGCCTGCACCTATGAGGTGCTGGTCTATTGGCCTTCCCTTTCCAATCATCTTCAGTCGTTAGTGGATCTGTGATTTTGAAAAGTTGGATACCGATGATGTAGTAGAGTTTGAGCTCTGGGCAGCACACTTTTACCTCATCATAGATTCATAGATTGTCAGGGGCTGGAAGGGACCTCACAGATCAGCAGGTCCAGCCCCCCTCCTCTAGGCAGTAAGACAACTGGGGTCAAGTGACCTCAGTGAGGTAACTGTCCAGTCTCCTCTTGAAAACCTCCAGGGTAGGTGATTGCACCACCTCTGGAGGGAGTTTATTCCACAGTCTGGACACCCTGGTTGTGAAGGAGTTTTTGTGTTTGTGCCCTGTGGTGCTAGAAGGGAGGCAGGGGAGCTTGAGGCTCTGGCTGGGCAGAGCAGGGTAGGGGCAGGATGCCGCTGCAAGGTGTCACCACCAAGGGACAGATTAATCCTTTCTGGCTCTGCAATCATTGCAACCCTGCCACCATTGCTGCAATTGAGAATTCAAAGACCTTAATTTGTCAGTGGCAGCTGCAGAGGCAAGGAAGGGTTAACCTGGGTTTTGGTGGCAACACCTGATACCTCCCCTCACAGCAGCCCTGTCTCCCATGTGGAGCAGAGATGAGAGACTGACAAGAGGACTCTGATTCTACTCCATGCTGCTGGATCCTCAAGCTCCCATTTTTCTGCCCCCCTTTATTGAGTGCCGGGGCCTATGCCCTGGGTCTCCACCATTGCCTTTGCTACTTGGAGGAGGGGGTCAAAGGAAGGGTGCAACTTCTCTACCACAGTGCTCCTCCTTTCTCTTCCTTGCCCTCCCCCTGCCCCCCGCATGGATCAGCCCTTGTTTTCAATATTAGAGTTGAGAATTCAACTGAAGTCAGCAGTCCTTCCCATGTCCAGTGCTCTGCCTCAGAGACACCTTCAGTGATACTCTATCCAGATAACTGAATCCTCATAACATATTCTTTCCACAGTCCCTACCTCAGTCTTCTGATTTTCCCAAGACCTCCCTTCAGAATTACCATTCATTTTGTGGAAGTCTGTCTTGGGAGTCCTCCACCTCTCAACAGGTCTTACAAATATATGAGCTATACCTGAGTTTTTGTTTATAGCGTTTTTTTTATCTTCCTCCTCCTTTGTTTCACCTTCCCCTTATTCACTTTATTGTCTTGCTCAGATGTTATTTCCTTTCTCACAGAAAATCCGAAAGTTATATTCAAAACCAATCCATAAAACAACAAATAAGTCTTACTTTGACTCTGATCACTTTGCTTTTATAGCCTTCCTTGTTACCCCATCAATCATCATTTGTTTTTTTCCTTCTGCATATACGCTTTTTGGGTGAGGGGCTAAGCAATGTCTCCTTTTATAATTGTATGGCATCTAACACAATGGGGTCCAATTTTGTTTGAAAATGTGGGCTGCTTCTGCAACTACATTACTGAAAAATATATACTGTTGAAAAATATTTTGAGGGTGATATATTATTCTGTGTATGGTATAACTTTTTCATCAGATCATGATTAACAGTGTGATATACACCCTTAGGGGTTTCAGTATGGCATATTGCAGTGCTGTGTAGGGATACTTCAGGTATCTCTAGCACTGGAAGGAATCTAACTGTGTTAAGAGAGAGCTCTGTCCAGACTATTTAGCTTTACTGAGAAATGGCATGTTAGTCTGGGTAGAGCATTGTGCTTACATGACCATACTTATTCCAATACTCATGCTAGCTTCTGTTTTGTACTATGTAGACAAAGCCTAGAGTAGGCCCACAGGAAGCCATATGTCCGGAGAGGTTTTGGCAAGCCTGGCAAGAGTTCAACAGCTGCTGCTAAACCCAAACGTGATTTAAGTATGAATGATCCTTCATTCTGCTCCTTGGAATCTGTATCCTAGATAGGTACCTGAACCAGACGTACTACTGTTGTTGTCACATTGAGGAGGGTAGTTGCCAAAAACATCAGGATTGATGGCTCTTAAGCAAATACATGTTACCTGCCAACCATCTGCTAAACATCATTTCCATGTTCTTGCCTATTATGCCTGTAACCAGCTGTGTCAATTCACTTGTGTCTATGGCTTATCCCTGGGTAGAAACTAGCTGAATTTTCCTTGTTATTAAGCAATCACATGCTTGCTTGTGAGGGACAGGGAGTGGGGCAGTAGGGACTGCAAGCAGAATGATCAAGCTCAGCAACTTGTTGTTGTTGTTTCTGACCTCCCCTATTAAAAGCAAGTGAAAATTGCCATTAGCATGTTGGGTATCTTTGCATGAGACAAAATTTGTCCAGATCTCAAGATAACTGCATAATTTATTTATTGAGTCATTACTTGACTTGTCTATAGATAACTTTATCTCTGGTATATTTGCTTAACTTTTGAGGGAATTTCTGTGGTATTCAGAAGGCCTTTTTTGACTGAAATACAGAGAAGAAGCTTCTGTAAAAATAAATAGATTGCACTGTTATACAGGTTGCAGGTCAAAACCCATGTGTTAATACCTCTGTAACAACCACATAACTCGTAAGTATTGTACAATGACAGGCAAACAGATGGGCATGGCTATAGCTAGCCAAAATATAATTGCATCCTGTGTGTCCATCAAGTGTGGCTGGTGAGGGCAATAGCCCAGAGAAGAATATCAAAACTGCAGTCCTGCACTGAAGCTGTATACCTGTGGTTAAAATAATGAGTTATTGCTGATCCAGTTCTCTGCCGGAGTAACTTAAAAATTAATAGAAATGCGGTAGTTTCTGTGGATATATGCAACGATGTTGTGCTCATACAGAATAGTGTATGGTACGATATAAGAAGTGTGTAGCTGTGAACACATACTTTAAATAAGAGAAATGGGATGGAGAGAAAAAAGATCTCTTTGAGAATTGGTAAGCATGTGGCTGGGAGGCAGAGTCTAGAACTAAATGGTATAACTTTAACAATTCAGAAAATGGTATTTTTCAAAATTAGCAGGTCCCCAATCTAGAAACATAACTGGTCCCATTAAAATCAACATGATGATACACATGCTTATATATACATGTACTTATGTAGCTTGCTGGATCAAGGCCTTAAAACATTAGGCTTTTCATAGAATCATGGAAAAATACAGTTGGAAGGGGACCCCAAGAGGTCATCTATTCTAGCCTTCTGCATCTGGCAGGATCATCCCTGTTTACACTATCCCAGATAAATGTTTGTCTAACCTTACTAGCATTGAATAGAATGCAAGAATGACTTTCAGGTGATCCTCCTGTTAATACACTGAGTGAACCTATTCAACCAGTTACATATCCACCTTACAGCATTTTCATTTAGACTGTATTTCCTTAGCTTACATATGAAAATGTCATGGGAGAGATTGAGAGAGTCTTGTTAAAGTCAAGGTATATGACATCCACTGTTATCTCTGTATCCACAATGCCCATCATATTATTGAAGGAAATCAAGTTAGTTAAGCATGCTTTTGACAAATTCATGTTGGCTGTTTTTTATCACCTTGTTACCCTCTAGGTCAGGGATTCCCAAACTGTGGTATGCGTATGCCTGGAGGTATGCAAGACATCTCTGAGGGATACACTGGAGAAATTGTCTAAAGGAGGATTAAAGTTTCATCATAATAATAATTGGAATTAAAGGGGTTAAAATATAAACTGTATGCTGGTATGGATATGTGGGCAGCTGGTAAATCTGGCAGGGAGTATGCAATAAAAAAAGTTTGGGAACCTATTTCTCTGGGTGCTTAGAAATAGACTCCTTAATAGGGGTGCGTGAAGTGGACCATATTCAATTCAGATTCAGCCTGAATCGGGGACAGTAATTCAATTAATTGATTTGGATCACTGTCCCTGATTAGATTTGGCCGAATCTGAAGGTTCAATGCTGATTCAGAGAATCAGTAATTCAGCCATAGACATAGTTTTAAATGCTTTTTCTACATACCTCAAGGTACCAGGCATGGCTTGTGAATGCTCCGATGCTGGGACAGATGGAGCATCTCACGGGAGTGCACCCCCATGTGCTCGGCGGTGAACCTGGAAGTGGACCGGAAGTACTTCTGGTCCGTTTATGGGTCTGATGGGGAGCACCCTGGGGGCCCTCTCATGCCACCCTGGGTTGACGATCAGCCACGAGGTGATCCCAGGTGACCCCCAGACCCAGGAGGCCTCAGTCGCTGAGCCGGGGTGGGGAAGGGAGGAGCGGGGGGTGGTCCCCTGTGCACTCCTTGGCAGACCTGGAAGTGGACTGGAAGTGCTTCTGGTCCACTTCCAGGTATGTTGTCGAGTGCGCTGGGGACCCCCCATGCTCCTGTAGGACTCTCTATCTGCCCCAGTATCGCAGCATTCATGAACCACCTGGTACCTTGAGGTACGTAGAAAAAACGTTTAAAGCTGTGTCTATGTCCGAATCTCCAAATCTTTCTGAATCACTCTGAATCAATTCAGAGGGTTTCAATCTGATTTGGAGAGATTAAAGGGTCTCCCAACTCAATTCGGAGATTTGGCCACGGAATTGGGCTGAATCTCTACTGAATCGAACCAGGGACCAAAGCTTCGCACAGCCCTACTCCTTAATGCTATGCTCCACTATCTTTCCACATATCACGATTACATTGGCTAATATGTAATTCCCTGGGTCCTCCTTGTTCCTCTTTTTTCAAGATGGGCACAACATATCCCCTTTCCAGTCTTCTGGAACCTTACCTGACCTCCATGAATTCTCAAAGATAATAGACAATGCCTTTACAATTGCCACAGGCAATTTCTTTACAATTACCACAGCCAGTTATACCACAGTACAATTATCAGTACTCTAAAACGAATCTCATCTGACACTGTTGACTTTATAAATTCATCTTGAATTCTTCCCCCCAACCACTGCAGCAGGTCAAGCAGTATCGGGGGGTAGGCATTAGTGGGGAGTAAGCACAGGGAGGCAAATGACCTGGGGGGGGGGGGGGGGGGGGGGGGAGGTGGCAAGTGGTGTGGGAGCACAGGCATCAGGGGGCAAGGGGCAGAGATATGGCCACTTGGTCAAGATATGACTCCTCTAATATCTGCCTCTCCTGCCACTGCTTTC
Source organism: Alligator sinensis (assembly GCF_000455745.1). Taxonomy (NCBI): domain Eukaryota; kingdom Metazoa; phylum Chordata; order Crocodylia; family Alligatoridae; genus Alligator; species Alligator sinensis. The sequence continues at coordinate 1,593,615 of NW_005842234.1, forward strand.
TGTGATGAATCAGTGGGCAGGGTGTGTGTGTGCGCAAATTTAAGATGACCCCCAAATAATTAGATTCTTTACATGGAAAATTATAATACAATGATAAATTTTCCATGTAAAGAATCTAAATTATTGAGTGGTCGTCTTAAATTCAGCGTCATCTTGGATTTGGGTAAGTATGGTATATTTGTTTTTCCCTAAAGCTGACTTTTATTGTGAAATTGCTTTGTTCCTAGGTGGAGTCAACTCTGAAGTTTTTTCAGGACTCAATCAATTTCTCTCAGAAAATCAATTTTCAGGATGCCAACAGTCAGCAGGCAAACCTTGTACAATTTCTGAGAGTTTGATCAGAAGGTTGCATTAGAGATAAGAGAAGCTTTGCAGTGGAATTAGCGCACAGTGAGAAATGCAGTGGAAAATTGGATAGTTGTACAATAACTAAATAAGCAGAAAAGGTTGTAAAATGGCTCAGTAACCACACAGGTGGCAACTCTATCTGGAAGTATAGAAATTTAGGTTGGCATTTATGATCCATGAAATCCTTTTACCAGCAGTGTCTTGTGTTGAGACTTAGGCTGAAAGACACATTTCAAACATAGGTAGTATTATGTCATGGCTTAACTGTTGTCACTTTTTGTAGTGTACATTGGAGAGGATATTATATACTTTCAACAGAGAAGATTTTTTTTCCCTAGAATATGATGGCTTGTTCTCTTCTTTTGAAAACAGACTTAATTATTCTTTGTTTAATCTAAAAAGAGCCTATGGAGATTTGTCATGTAGAGATGTGTTGCATCTCAAATGAAAATCTGCAGCTCTTAAAAATATATCTTATAAGACACCCAAAGTAGCTAAAGTATCTTAGCACTGAGCTTATTGAACACAGTCTGCATAATAAAAGTGACCAAAGGAAATGTTAATTAATACTGTTGGGTCTTAAAGACAAATGATGGTAAATGTTGATATTTTGTTGAAAATTAAATTATTAATAATGAACAGGCTGTTTCTGTTTTATAGTTATAATCTAGTGCATGCCACAAAAATTTTACATTTTGTTGGAGTCACACTTTTTGTGGGATCTTCCAGGTTTCCAGAAAAATGTGGGGGAACAGTCTGCAAAGCAGAAGGCAAGCTGTGAACAAGCTTGCAACATGGAGGGACCAGGCTGCATTGCTGGGGTCAGAGCTAAAGGGCTCTCCTCCTAGTGCTTTGGGACAGGGCAGCAGGGTTTGTTTTTGTTTGATTTGTTTGTTTGGTTCCTGCTTAAAGACTATGTTTTATTTGGGAGGAATGGCTGGGGAACAGGGAGCAAAACCCACCTGTAGAAACCAGAAGGCTAGGCAACTTACTGACAGGAAGACTAGTGCATCTGAAGTTTGGGGGATGAAGGAAAAAGCCAGTTTAAAAGCTGAAGATTTTGAAGAATAAAGATGCCTTGGAGGCCTGGGAACTTTGAAAGGGCACAATATTGGGAGCCCAAGAAACTGTTCCAACATGATGGAAGATCAAGAAGAATAGTAAGAGACTGTGGCTGTACAAGGAGTGTTGTAGGATGCCTAAAATGCAAAAGGAAAGCACACAGGGAATGGGAAAATGGGCAGGTCACCAAAGAAGCACACTGGGAGACAACAAAAACCTGCAGGGACAAAAATCAGGAAGGCAAGGATAAAGAATGAGCTGCACCTGGAAAGAGAGGTTAAAGACAACAAAAAGAGGTTCTATAAGTATGTTGACCAGAAAAGAAAGACCAAGGGAGCTATGGGTCTACTGTTAAATAGGTATGGGAAACTGTTAACAGAACATGCAAAGAAAGTGCAGCTACTCAAGAGCTACTTTGACTCAGTCTGCACAAAAAAATTAAGCTGCAGCCAGACACCTAATAATGATCATTTAGATAAGGAAGGGGACAAGCTGAGGGATGAGATAACAAGAGGCAGTCAAAGAGGTTTTGACAGATCTTTCAGATGCGCTTCATCCCAGGGTTCTGAGGGGACTGGTAGAGATCTCGGAACCCTCAGCAATATTCATGAAGTTGTGGGAGATGGCTGAGGTACCAGAGGACTGAAAAAGGGCAAACGTAGTACCCATCTTTTTTATAAAGGCAAAAAGGAGGACTAGGGAAACTGCAGATTGGTTAGCCTCACTTCAGTACCTGGGAAGTTACTGAAGCATATCCTAAAGAAGTCCATTTGTAAGCATCTGAAGGAGGAAAGGCTGATCACAATCATTCAGCGTGGATTTATCAAGAACAAATTGTGTCAAACAAACTTGATCTTCTTTGACAAAGTAACTATTTGCATGGATGAAAGGAATGGCATAGATATAGTGTATCTGAACATTAGCATGGCTTCTGACAAGGTCCTGCATAACTTTTCTATAAACAGATTGGAGAAATGTGGGCTGAATAAAACTGTTATAAGGTGGATAGACAATTAGCTCAATAGCTGCAAGCAAAGGGTCATTCTTAATGGGTCCATGTCAGAATGGCAGGAGGTTTTGAGCAGAGTCCCACAGGGATCTGTCCTGGGCCCAGTGCTGTTCAATGTGTATATTAATGGTTTGGATGATGGAATTGAGAGCTTCTTGAGCAAGATTGCAGATGACATGAAACTTTGCAAGCATTTTGGGGGACAGATTAGGAAACCTGGGCTGGAGCTAACATGATGTGAAATTCAGTGCTGACAAATGCAAGGTGCTAGCTACACCTTGGGAAAAGTAATTAAAAATACAAATACAGGATGGGTGACACTTGGCTGGATGGCAGCACTATGGAGAAGGATCCAGGAATCTTGGTAGATCACAGACTCAATACGAGTCTGCAGTGTGATGCAGCTGCACAAAAGGTGAATGTGGTTTTGGGATGTATCAATAGAAGCTTTAGGTACAGGACACAGGATGTGATCTTTACTCAACACTAGTTAGGCCTCATTTTGTGCATTTTTGGGCTCAACATTTTAAAAAGGGATGTGAAGAAGTTAGGGTCCAGAGGCAGGGACAAAAATGTTAAAGGGCTTGGAAGGCAAGTCATGAGGAGAGGGTTAAGGAAGTAGGTATGTTCAGCTTGCGGAAAAGGTGTTTAACAGGAGACATGATAGCACTCTTCAAATACTTGAAGGGCTGCCATAAAGAAGATGGAAAATGCCTTTTCTGTCTCTTGCTGCAGAGACTAGGACATGGATCAGTGGCCTGAAGTTGCAGCAAAGTAGGTTTAGACTGGATATCAGGAAAAACTTCATTATTAGAACAGTGAGACAGTGAAATAGACTTCCTAGGGAAGTTGAGGACTCTCCATCCCTGGAGCTGTTGAAGAAGAGGTTGGACAGACTCTGGTCAGGCATGGTCTAGGTGTAGGAATGCCTGTATTCTACCATGGGTATTTCCTATACTCAGGGTCAGACTGACCACCATATTTGTGGTCAGGACGGAATTTAATGGTCAAATTGGTATGAGCTGGGAGTTTTTGCCTTCTGCTGTAGCTGTGACTATGGTCCTCTTCCTGGGATCTCTAGAGAATATGTCAGCAACCCTTGCAGCAGCAGAACCTTGGTAGCCTTGGTCCCTGTGCTTTACCTGTGGCAGATTAGGTTGCTATGTCTTGTTTTGTGTCAGGTTTGACTATATAGTTTTGCTAAGAGGTTAGACAATGGATTTATAGATGAAGTTTTGAATAGGGATGATCCTGTCTCAGGCAGGGGTTGGACTAGATGAACTCTTGAGGTACCCCTTCTAGCCCTGCTTCATTATGATTCTGTGACTTCATCTTGGAACTCAGAACAGTTCCACTTAATACCACAGGCTTTGTCATTCTGTCTTGGCTTCTGCTTTTGAATGGCCTTTAATTGGAGCCCCATGGGAAATGTGTTACAGCAAGCTAACTTTGAGGTGACTCCAATGTGGATAATGATGACAAAGGCTTGTTTCAGAGAGAAAAGATTGCACATATCTTGCCAGGTTCAGGCAAAAATAAAAGTGTTCTTGAATACATCTGTTACTTGAGAATCCTACTGTAGCTCAGGAGTACCTGTTCCACCAACATGTCCTAATGCATTCTTCAGACTGCCAATATTACCTGAGTCTTATGCAGATTGTAGCCAGCTAGCTCTCATCCAAACCAAGAGCTCATCAAGGCACCAGATTGTTTTTCCCTTTGCCCTGGCTGGGTCAGGTGGGAGGCTGACATTGTGCTGGCTGTTGCCTACATACAAAGTATGCTGAAGAACATGGGGTCACATAATATTGAACAAGAGAAGCAATGTTAGAAATTCCTGTGGCACCCCACAAAAGAACCTGAACCTTTGGAGAAAAAGAGCAATTCCTTGCAACTGTGTTTTGGATACTGTCAAAAAGGTAAAGAACAGAAGTGCCAAATGGTAGTTCTGTTCATCTGTGCTAGTGTCCACCAATAAGCTAACCAAATATCATGGTCAGATAAATCAAAAGTTGCTGACAGATCTAAAGAGATCAACATGGGCACTCTATCTTCATTCATTGCTACAAGTGTGTAGTCACAATCTGTCCCTGTCCCACTCTCTTCGAACAATCTCTCCCTGTCCCAGTCTCTGAATCCGATGACTTACCACTATTCCCATTTCTTGGTGTTTCAGGTACACTCCCTGGTGAAGATTCTGCATCTGACACCCTTCTTGATATTAAGACAACACATTCCAGTGGTCCAGACTCCTGAGCCTGCAGTTGCATACTCTGCCTGGCTGTCAGTGGTCTGGTTTCCTATTTAGAGCCTTCAGGGATAATGTGGCAGTTAAGCAAGGAAACACAGGCTTAGCTATGGAATTTCTTATGTACACATACTTTACTCTCATAAAAGCACATGAGATTTACAGATCTCTGGGAAAACAAACTCCTGAACACAATCCCTTAGCCTGGCCTCTTCATCCCTGTGAGTCTTGGGTTTGGTTTGAGTCCTTAGTCCAGGTAGCTTTTCTGGATGTCTTGGCCTAACCAACTTGCTTCTGCTGGCATAATAGCCCTTCTTTTAAAAAAAAAACAGCTGCATTAAGAGCTCTCCCCTTCAGTTAGGTAGTCAGGCTGCTCTCTCACCTGAGCTATAGTCTATACTATGAAGTTTTGTCAGGAGAATTCCCATGCTTCTCACTGATTGCAATGGTGGACTCAACAGCTCTTGCCTTCTTGCAATGGGGAAAGCAAAGGGCACACTGTGTTCTGGTGGCATAGCTGATTAGCGGAGCTGCCAAAATTCATGGAAGTGAACACACTTGGTTTACAGTCTACATATACATTTGAGTGCATGTAATTACTCCACTGTAGGATAGTACTTGTCCCAGACAGTACTATATTATAGCAGAGTTAATTGCTTTACTGAGCCCTAATAGGGGTGTGCATGTAATCTGTGATGCTTTACTGGAGAGCAAATTAGTCAGCTCCACAGTAAAGCACATGTGTAGATGCATCCACTTGCAAAAATAGGCTGTCCCTATTAGGATTTGACTGGTTTTCAAACTCCCCTGAATGTCTTCTGTCAAACTGTGGTCATCAGCTGACAATCAGTTTAATATCAATCCCAAATCCTTCCTACAATCATATAGAGCAGGGTCAAGGAAATATGAGCACTTGAGAAACTGTGGGTGCATCTACATGAGATGCTTTACTGCATAGCTAACTAATCAGCTCTACAGTAAAGCATCACCGTCTATACGTGCAATGCTATTAGACCATAGTAAACTAATTAATTCCACTGTAGGATAGTACTCCTGACACAAGTACTGTCCTACAGAGTAGTTACATGAGGCAAAATGTACATGTAGATGGTGATGGGGTTGGCGAGGGTGCTACAGCGTGGGGGCTACCTGCCAGCTAGCCATGCACTGGAGCACCCTCATGCCCAAGCCAGCCCATATGCAGTATGTTGGGCCAGAGGGGAGCAGCTCTGGGCTGGTAGACTAAGCCCCCAGACTGCCTGCCAGCCAGCACTGAGCTGCTGTGAATTAACATGCTGTGGTCCCGAGTGCACGTGTAATTGCTGTGCCTGGGAACAATAAACTCTGATGCGAACTACGCTGAAGTTCATTGTATCACATTAATATCGCATGTAGACACATCCTGTCAGAGCTACTTTGACACAAACTTATTTTGCCTATAAATAGTGCATTTACTTTGGGACATTATAACTGCAAAAAAGATCTAAGATCAATAGCAATTAAGACCATGGCAAGATCCATTCAATCAAAATCTTACCAGGAAAATAAAATGTTAAAGGGAAATATTTGTGCATCCCTTTCCACCTTTGTATTGCTTAATACCTTATTAATAACACCATCAGCAATGTATGTAGTTTTCACTTCTGTATACAGCAGGTACCCAACAGCAATATGGAGTAAATATGCTTTATATGGATTATCACCTCTTATGTTTATATGGATTATGTCAGTAGAACAGCACATCTTGACTCTCATATGCTCCATGCATTTGGGAAGTTAATTTACCCTAACACTACTGAGGTCAGTTTTTTGGAATCTAATCCTGGCTAATGGTTCCAGGAGAAGCATATGGCTTATAATGGCTAGAGATGAGTTAACCCAAATTGAGTCATTCAGGCTGTGTAGTGGAGTGGTTAAGATTGGCATTTTCATATTAGAGACCTAGTTCTCCACTAGCTGTATTTAAAAACAGTGTATGGGACCTGGTTGACAGCTTTTTCTGGTCTTCTATGTTATGGCTGACTCCTACAGTAATAATAAAGAAAGTGAGCTGTATGGGAACTCAGGTAGCACTTGGATATGAGATTTGAACTCAGATTTCATCTTGTTTAACTCAAGGAACTTTCCTCTAGTGCTTAGGCAATAGGGTGATCTCTTTCTGATAATGTACTCCACCTGCATATAATTTATATTTCAGAAGTCATCAGGTGAAATGCAGTAATATGGCTACAGGACACAACTTTTGATTTCTTTCCTCTAATTTTGGACAGGCCTCAATGGGCCTATCAGTTTGTACCAAAAATGTATTAGGTCCTCTCACTAGCCATATCATGAACTGAGATTTCCTCAGTGGAAACAGCAGGAAGATTATTGCAGTTGACTGCTAAATGGCTGTTGTGGAATCAGAAGCCATAGATCTTTCTCCATGCATCTATTACTCTATAAAACAGGCCAAGCTGCTGTAGACTGACTCTGTCAGGCAGGCCTTTCTGGCAGAGGCTCAAGGATTTATTTTCCTGATTCCTATAAACAAGAATCTTTCCATTGCAAATGATCATAGATCAGGGGCTGGCAACCTATGTCCCACAGGCCAGATCCAGCCCCTGAAGGGAAGGGATCTGGCAGGTGGTAGCTCAGATAATTAGCGGCATGTTCCAGCTGCAGCTGCAGAAGAGGATCCCAGTGCCAGCTGTTTCAGTTTATTCTCCATGATGCAGCAGAGGAAGAACCCCCAGGCTTTGAGTGCCTGCCTTTTTCTATCTATTCCCATTGTAGCATATGCTGATCATTACATGGTATCTGGCTCTGGCCTTAGCAAGGGCTGGGTCATAACCAGGAGCCTGTGATGGCAGAAAGGTTGCCAACCCTTGTCATAGACCAAAACTTTTGCTATCTTTGGAAGTAATTTAAAACCATCATAGTGCTTGGGAATTTTACTAGGAGTAGACTCAGTGATCATTTTCTCTCTTTTATTCCCATGAGTAACTTAAACACATAAGTAAATATCTACAGGCAAAAACATATTCATGAATAATTTGAGTTTTCTGTATATCTTTTGGAGAAGCTGATCGTTAGCTTATATATTAGTGTAAAAACCTGAAGAGAGTTTTTTTTCTCTATTTTGTATAAAAAATAAAATATTTTGATAGTGCTTCACAACCAGTTTCATAAATCATGCATTTAAAGGATTATTTTAAGAGCTGTGTTTATTCATTTCCAGCCCCTTTATATAATATCTCTGATGGTTCTTGGACATTATTTTTAATGATTTAAAGAACCTTTTGATCTCCAGTGAAAACATTACAATGCACTTTAATAATTAGTATACTTTAATTGACTGCTTGAGTTGCTGTGTTACAAACACAGTATCAATATCAGTGTTTGCTTTTTTTGTCCCAGTATCAAAAGTTGTAGGCCAGATTGCGCTTAAAAGCTATCTGGGATAGTTAAAAACATTCTTTATACTCTCAGTGGTACAGAAGGTTTGGTTTCTTCAAGTACTGGAAATGATGTCAAGCTAACAGTTGCTTCATCTTTTTAGTACATTAAAGCACTTCCTTTCAAACAACAGTTTTCTTGCAAACACTTCATGAACATTGCAAATTAGGGTTTATATTTATGAAATATTATTATTATTGAAGTAGCTTATAGATGTTTCACAGAATTTTATGTGATTCTGTGTGCCCAATGTGCAGTGTCATTGATTCTCTTGTTTTATTGCCCCTTAGTAAAATGTCCTTTCCATAAAAGTAGATCACAAACTTCAGGGGGTTTGGGGGTTTTTTTAATTTTAATTCGTAGAAGAAATTGAAAGTCAGAGTCCAAAATGTATGCAGAAATGTTAAAACAGTAATGTATTTAGTTTATATTTTAATATAATCTTGCTTTGTGTTCCAAATTAAGTTTTAGCTGTGTGGTTATATGATGTGGTGCATGAAGGGGAGCTCCTTTTGGTACATGTCTGGAACATTCACCTGAGGGTACGAAAAGTATCTATTTGCGTCCAGGCTTATGTAAGGTGGAACACCACCACCTTGGAGTTCACAAATTCAATTCCTGAATTATCTTCTATTATAGGAAAGGAAATATTTCATGTTTGAATAGCACATTGCAACACATACACCACACATTTTGCTGTGGAGATAATTGTGTGGGACAGTAAAGGTCTATACTATTTCTAAGATGTATTTTAATTTTTTTTGATGCATAGTACCCTGAACAATGGGATAGCATGAGAACACTTACTAGTTTCTGCTTAACATTTGTATTCTTTACGAACCCTTTCCTTAATTTGTGGGTGTTTCTGTCATACCCAGCTATGAGCTAGTTTTTTTGAGATCTTTATGGCTAGGGACAGACATTCAAAAAGCCTGAGCTTGAATTGATTCAATCTTTGCAGGTTAGTTTACCTTGGCTAGGCTAAACCAGTTTTGTAACCGGACAGACATCCCAGAAATGCAGGCACATGCCTGCAGTGGCTAAGGCTAGAAGGCAGGGGGCACTAGAGCAGCCCTCCCTTCCTTCTTCAGCATGGAGCTGAGGGGGGTGTTGCCAGGCTCAGGTAGGAGCTCTGATTAGTCCAGCAGAGAATTGATAATAGTATTTATTACCCAATTAAGAAAACCATAGAGGGACATTACCAGCTACTTGTTGATTCTTCCTGTCTACCTATTGATTCAGGACCATAGTCAGCATGTGGTCTGCTAGCTAATACCTCCTCAGCAAGGCAGATGGGAGGGGGGAATTCCTGCTTAGCAAGGAGTGGTGAGGGGAGCAGGGAAGCAGCCCACATTCTCTGGAGCTCCAACCAGGGAGCAGAGGGGAGCGGCCAGTAGGGCTGTGCGAGGCTTTGGATCTGGAGAAGCTTTGGATGCTTTGGCGTCTGAAGCAGCATATCTGGATTGAAGCGCTGGCTTTGTTAGGCTTTCCGAAGTGCTTTGGAAAAGCTTCGGAGCCGATTCGGAGATCCAGCCATAGGTTATAATGGGGAAACAATGAAATATCTATAACTTTGTTGGTTTTTGTCTGATTTTGATGAAATTTTCCAAGATTGTAGCCTATCCTGAGAGTATGAAGTCTGCCAAGTTTCAAGAAGATCAGTCTAGGGGTTCAGGGGGAACTGCACCCCAAATTCTTGAAAGCAAAACTGATGTCACGTCTATGTATTACACCACAGGGGGTGGTGGCCTCTGGTGAGGCCAGAAAGCATGCCAAGTTTCAAGAAGATCAGTGCAGGAGTTTAGGGGGACTGCACCTCAAGCTATAGACAAGCAAAACTCATGACATGGGTGACACTGTGTGTGTTAAGGCGCAGCAGGGTGAAAGCTGCAGGGATGGTGGTCCCTGCTGAGGCCACGACGTCTGCCAGCTGTCAAGGAGATGGGGGCAGGGGTTCTGGCTTCTGGGGCCCTGCACCCCTAGCTGCTGATAGGCAAAACTCGTGACATAGGTCCTTGTGCAACTCTGTCTGTCTTGGGGCGTGGGAGACACTACTGCAGGCCTGGCTGCTAAGCTACTGTGTTACCAGTTACCAATCAATCGTGATTCACTCAGGGACCAGCTCAATACACAGTAGCTAGCTAATGTAGCTAGTTATTTACCAACAATTAACACCTACAAAACCAGAGAGTAAGGAGAGGAAATAATCAATACAGACAATCAACTGCCCCAAGACAGACACGGTCAGTTGCACAAGCACCCATGTCACGAGTTTTGCCTGTCAGCAGCTAGGGGTGCAGGGCCCCAGATCCCCCCTGCACCTATCTCCTCAACAGCTGGCAGGCTTTGTGGCTGCAGCAGGGGCTACCATCCCTGCAGCTTTCACCTTGCTGCACCTTAGCGCACACAGTGTCACCCATGTCACGAGTTTTCCTTGTCAGCAGCTTCAGGTGCAGTTCCTCCAAACCCCTGCACCGATCTTCCTGAAACTTGGCAGGCTTTGTGGCTTCACTGGGGGCTACCACCCCTGCAGTTTTCACCCCCCTGTGGTGTAACACACAGATGTGACATGATTTTTGCTTTCAAGAATTTGGGGTACAGTTTCCCCCAAACCCTACACCGATCATCTTGAAACTTGGCAGACTTCTTTCTCTCAGCAGAGGCTACCACCCCTACAAGTTTCATCCAAATCAGACAAAAAACAACAAAGTTATAGATATTTCATTGATTCTCCATTATACCCTATGGCCGGATCTCTGAGGCAGCTCCAAAGCTTCAGAGCCTGGTTGGCCAGATCGAAGCAGAAACCCAGTCCGGAGCTCCAGATTGGATCCCTGGCTTCTGAAACGGCCGGATCCAAAGCCGGATCAAATCGCTGCCGATTCACACAGGCCTAGCGGCCAGCTCTGCTGAGCAAAGAGCCCTGCCCAGTCCAGTGAGCCTGCCGGAATGCTGGTGGTATCTGGTTTATCTGAAACCAGCATGGGGTCTGAGACAGACATGGCATAAACTGGTTTGAGCCAAATCAGTTAAGTCTAATACTACATTCAACCAGGTTTATCTCAAGCCGGTTTCAGCTATTCTTAAACTGTTTTATGTGCACTGAATATCTGTTCTGTTACAAGTTTAAACCAGTTTCTGATCACTTAAACCAGTTTGTGTAGTGTCTGTCCCTAGCCTATGGGTACTATGAGATCTGTCACAATTATTTCCTTCTTCATAAATTGCCACTGGTGAACAGTGCTGTGGCAAAGAGGATAAAAGCTGTATTGAATGAGCTGAGACCAGGTGCATGTCCTAAAGCAATATCTGTCCTAGTACAGTAGTAGAGGATTATCCATATACACATTCTGTTTGTAACAATCACGATGTAAACTGTAGCCAATTAATATGGCAGGCTGTTTTAGCTTGAATTTGAGTTCCCTAGGAATTAGTCTGTTTCTGTTGTCCCTAAATATGCTAGATATTGTATGCCTAGTTAGAACCACTTTCTTCATTGGTTCTCCTGAATGTGTCTCAGCACAGTTAACTAGAATATATTTAGGAAAAGTTGTACCTAGTGCTAGCAGACCAAATTCACTGTTGGTATAAACCAGAATACTTCAAAGGAAGAATGTCAGTTTTGTGCTCTAAGGACCCGACCCATAGATTTTCCTTAGATCCCTTGTATACTTTTGCTGCCTTTTGTTGAATATGCTACATGTAGATCTAGTTGACCTGAAGTGCAAGGTGCATCTGTCCTGCCACAAACAAGTTTCCTTTTAGACTATATCTTTTTATATTCCTCGGTATGATGGTAAACTGCATTTAACTGGAGGGCCCGGTGGCAAAGTAGTAGAGCTAATTGTGGCAGGGTAGTTCCTTTAAAATCCTACAGTGTTGCAGCCTCCAGAGTACTGTATAGTGAGTATAGGGTATCTCAAAATCCTAGCGCTCACCACCTTGTGGCTACTCCTTGGGTAGAGAAAGGCTAAAGGACATCACTCTGACAGAAACGCACCTTCACTGAGGTGTTAGGCAGTCAGCAGCATTTCTTACCTGTTGCTCTCTGGGAGAAGCTAGAGCTATTGAGGCACTGAACATCTGGACTTAGTCTGGTCTTTGGATTCTGTTTTAGTGGTCTAAAGGAGGGATGGTAGATCTTAGGCAGCCTTCACTCCTCCGTACTCTTGCCTTAGCGTATGCATTGAAGGTCTTGGTGTGATAGTTGTAAGACTCTGTACAAGCAGATTCATCAGGCACCTGACTCGACCTCTCATATATATGTATATATGTTATAGGTTTCTCTTATTGACATAGGATAATCTACTTGAACGTTTATAAAATCAGAGGAAATGCTAAAAACTCCAGATTAATTAATTTATTCTGCTGAGGGTACATCACTTCCAAATGGCTGCTTTTAATATTATTAAGGTGAGCAGTTATCAGAGAAGCAAATGACAAACCCTGCTACAAAAGAGGCTTTTCTCTGCATTAATATTGTGGGGCCAGTGTTTAAACAGGGCTTTTCAATTGAAAGTGAAACTTTTAAAGTTTTGCAATAAATGTGGGGATGTGTTCCTGCTAAGGAGCTAATCCAAAATGGTAGCCAGGAGTCTGTAGTTCACCCAGGACTCTGCAGAAACCTGTACTGACTTTCACTTGTATTTTAAATGATAGCACATTAGGAACACTAAAAGTTTGCAAGGGAGTTCAGGAACTCACTTGGACCAACTTACATGAAGAAAGTAAAAGGAGAGGGAGACTTATGCAAGTGTGCATCCACAGAATTTGTTCTATGCATAATTTCTGCAGTTGGCATTTGTATCCAGTGTGAAGAAGTACTAACAAAAAAACAAAGATGAAACAGCTGAAAAAGAAATCAAGCTAGGAGAGCGGTGGTTCAGGAGCAGCTGCTCCCTGCATATAAAAGAGCCTGGGGTGGGACTGCATGGCACGGAGGCAGAGATGGGAGCGAGAGGCATCTCCTCCGTGAGAGAGAGCGGAGAGAGGACTATGGAGTTGAGGAGATTCCAGAGGTCAGTCCAGCGTGTCAGAGAAGGCTGGATGAAAGAAAGAAGCTGGGAGTCTCTGGAGTATGTAAGCAGACTTGAAAAAAATCACACGGAGAAGAAATAGAGGTGCAGGGAAGAGAGAAGTTGCGAGAAGCAGAGGTGGGGTGGATGCTCCAGAAAAAGAAAGGAAGAAGCAAAAAACAAACAAACATGTTGGGAGCTTCTGGTTTTGATTTTGATTTTATTTTCTTTACTGACTGTTCCTTGAGGGGGTTTGATTGTAAAATGAAGAATAATGCGGGAGTACCCACAAAAAAAAAAGAGAGAGAAAAATTAAAACTTGAAAGCAAAAACTTCTGGATAATTCAAGAAACGGTTCAAAAGTTAGTTTGATTATGTTGTATATCAGTAAAGAAGGTGTTTATGAAAGACTTAAAAAAAACAGTTTGTGAAATAGTTGTGAGTGTAAAGGAACACAAAGGATAATAAAGAGAATCGTTCAACTACATAAGACTGTGGTTCGAGTAATAATCTAAATTTGGGCATTGGGCAAGAAAGACATTGGGTAGGTTGGGCCACTGATAGTAACTGTGAAAGATTGCCAGTAGCCTACTGTGGCAATAATACCTCCTGACTAATAATATCAAAAATAATAAAGACGTGGCAGGAGAGAGTTGGAATTGATGCAGGAGGTGATAGCCAGGGCAATCAGAGAATCCATCACATGCAGCAACACCTGGTAAGAGCAACAGTTTCTTACAAGTATTTCCCCGGGAACATTTTCCATAGCATGTGTTGTGATGACACTCCCTATAACAGCAACTGCTACATAGGAGCAACATCACATCTGAACACTTACATATTGATTTACCTAGCATGATAGGGATGATGGGTTCTTCTAAACAGGTTATAATCTAGCCAAAATGTAGACATTTTTACCTATCATTACTTCTCATTTGCATAATCTTTTGCTGACATCAGTAAAAACGAGGGATAGGAAAATATGTCACCAAATGAAATGGATCCACTGTGCTGGGATATGTTCCACCATAGCAGATCTGTTTAATTGGCCAAAATAAACATTGCCTGTGGTTCTCCTCATTGATGCTGTGAGACAACGGGTGACCTGTTCTCCCAGTGCGACAAGGGGTATGGACATTTGTTTGCTTGACATTTATGCCAGCATAAAAAAATATATGGTTTTCTTGTATGTGAATGTAAGATTGGGAGCTTTTTTCCTTTTAGTGATTGGAAGGAAAACATTGTCTTATATTCAAGTAAATATGATATTTTTAAATATATAGTAATCATTGTTTGCTGGGCAAGGGTCATGAGCGCTGAAATCCTTCCTTTTTCTTCTACAGATGATGGATACAAGAATAGACCTGATGGTCTTGGAAAGTGAAGGGGTTTATTTCACTTTGCCATTTTCCCTTCCCTTTGCTTACTATGGAGTCAAAATCCAGGATCCATTTGTTTGCACACCCTCATTTCTGTTGTTGAAGGGACCCTGGCTAGTTGTGTTAACTTCAGCTTCAGAATAGGTTTTTTTGCTGTTGCTTAAGTCCTCCCCTCCACCCAAAGAAGAGAATGTTCAAGGTCACTCACTTCTCAGCTCTGGTGTGTCATATTGTAATGTAATGCCCTGTTAGCCTAGCCCCTGAGTGACCCTACTTCATACCTAGTTCTGTCAAAATGTATACATAACTGAGTGTGAAAAGGCAGAGAGAAATCAAACAAGCGTATTAATGACAATGCTACATTCAAATTTATAAAACTGAATTTTTTATATGAAAAGAACCTCAAGGGCTCCAGATTAATAATGAGACAAAATTATGAAGATTTCACATTCCTTAAGCATTTATTTAAAATTTATTAGGAGACAAAGATAAAATATTTGAATTGCAAGAGGTTTACACTTGCACTTTATAGCCAGGTGGCTTGGATTTGAATTCTTGTGGTGGCAAATATCCAAAATTGAATAGATATAGCAGAGTATATGTAACTCTAGCTGCTCAATGTTACAATGTAATCCCTGAAATGGTTTCACCTAATCAAACATTTTCCCTGTTTTCTTAATAGAAGCTTCACTGCACCATAAAAATATTAATTTTTATTCACATACTAACATTTGCTTTTAATGCATTAATCAGTTCTGATCAAAAACCACAACTTTCTCCACTAAGAAATCTTATTTTATATTTGTAACACCTGATATTTTATGAAAGGCATTTGAATTATTGGGATTGATCTGGATTTTATAAACTGGTTGTAAAAACATGTAAAACCTCTTAATTTAAGATATACAATTCTGAAAATTAAGTTATCAAGCTGCATTTTGATTGCAAAAGTATTACCTTTTATATGGTGCAACTTACATTTTTTTCAGGATTAATTCTTGTAATCATAAATGACTTCATTTTCTGTGACAGCTGAGACCATTGAATAAAGTAGTGAATGCCTTTCCATTGCAATCCAGAGGTATCATTGCGTCTCATCTAGACATTAGCTTCTTTAAAGTACTCAGCTTCAGGATTGATGATAATGTAGCTATTGTAGCTGGAAAATAAGAATTTTTCCTGTGGGAATTTTCTTGTTTGAAATTTACCCAGTAAGAAATAAGTTTTCCCACAAAAATACTGAAAAAATAAAGTGAGAGAGAACCTAGTTTTTCCTCCTTTTTTAGTCCATTGGACCCGAGGGATTTTTACTAGTTTTATACAGTATGCCTCTCCACGTGCACACTTTTTTATTCCAAGATAGTTTATTACAGAAAGCTTGAACTCCCTCAGAATATATTCTTAATGCAGCAGTCATACCAGAATATGAATATCTACATAGGAGGTTATACTGGTATAACTGTAACTGTATAATTTGAAACCTTGTATTATACCAAAAAAACCCCAAATAAACCCCCAAACCCCTTGCTTGTGGTTAGATTAGGTTAGATTACTTAGGCAGGTCCAACACCTAGGATAGAATAATTGTATCTACAAGTACAGACTGGTGAAGGACTAGCTTGGCTGCAGTACTGAAGAAAAGGACCTGGCAGTTACACTGGACCATAAACTGAATATGAGCCAGCAGTATGCTTTTGTTGCAAAAAAAAGCCAACAGCATACTGGGTTTTGTTAACAGGATCATGGCTTGTAAATTATGAGAAATGAGTCTTTTGCTTTATTCAACACTGTTGAGGCCTCTCCTGGAGTACGGTGTCCAGTTTTGATTATATTTATGGAAAACATGATTTATGAGGAAAAACTGAAAATTAAGATTATTTAGTACGGAGAAGAGAAGAGCAAGAAGGAATTTGATAACAGTCTTCAAATACTGAAAGGTTAATTAGAATATGTATGTAGACAGTTTTTTGTGGTTGTAGTACAAAAGACAAGAGCAATGGTCTTAAATTGCAGCAACATATATTTAGATTGGAGAGTAGGAAGAACTTTCTCACTTTGAGCATGATTAAACACTGGAGCAGGCTACCCAGAATGGTTCCAGAACCTCCATTTTTTTGCACACTTTAAGGAACAGGTTACACATACACTTGAATGGGATGGGTTAGGGACAATCCTGCCTTGAGCAGGAGATTGGATTAGATCTCCTGGAGTAGGTCCCTTCCTACTCTACTTTTCCATGATTCTAAGATCATATTGTAGCAAGGTTGGAGTGTTGCTGTAGATGTGTTGGTCCAGGAGAGAAAAAGATTTTTGTGATCTATTTTTATTAGACCAACTGTATAGTTGGGAGAGCTGTAGGACAAACATTTGGGCATTAGGTGTCTTTGCTTCTATTGGAGGACATTAGCATATTAGCTCTCTTTGTGGCCACTAATGTCATTTCCATTCTATCAATACAAGTAATCATTCACAAGTATCTGAGAGTAGCTTTTATAAATCAGCATTTAAAAACAAAAACACAAAACAAAGCAAAAACACAGGGTTCCTGATAGTCTGTGTCTTGTATGTCAGAATGTTCCTTTGCATATCTATGCAAGTTCCTTAAAAGCATAAGCAGGCAATACCTTTTTTTTCCAGGCAGTGTTTCTGACCTCTATAGGACAGATTAAAAATAAGTAGTCTTTGTACTGATGCAATTTACACTTGAGCCACTTACATCTTGAATAATTCCAGATGCAGAAGGTGAAAATAACACATGCACATCTGGGAATTTCTTCCTCTCCTCCTTCACGTCCTAACTGCAGATGGTAAATGGGGAGGGTCATATTGCTCTTCACTTTCAGGGAGGTTAAAGCTACCAGATGAAGGTTGTATAGAAAACTGTTTCCCTTGTCAATAAGAATTTATCCTATTTATCAGAACCAGAGAATCATTTAAAAAGAATAAGCAGCTTTACTTGTACCTTAGCTTTTGTAATGTACAATGCAAATGGAGTAAGTCTAGTTCATATGGACAATGTGCTGAATACCAACAGTGCATATTCCCAGTATTAAATTATCTCCAGTTCTGTTTTAGGAGTTGAAGTGCGGCGTCATTGGCAACTTTCTTTTCTAGAACCAAGAATTCCTTTTTTTGTGTTCCTTCTAATTTCATGACAATTGAGATGTAGTCAAGATAGAACTGGAGATGATGTAACACTGGGAATATGCATTAATGGTACTTAGCAGGAGTGTCTACACGATATGCTACATCGCTATAGTGACAAGCCATGGCAACATAGCTTCTTGTATGGCAATGTAGTGTTGGCAGACACTAACTGTGGTGCTGTCGCTACTGCGCAGTAACAATGAGCTACTGCACAGTAGGGTCAGAAGCATAGTACCAACTGCGCAGTGGGGCGCACATGTAGATGTGCCCAGGAAGTCACATTTCCTATAAGAACCATTACGTTGTAACATAATCTTGGAAATTTATTTCAAACATCCCGTGTCTGCTGTAAGCAATGTTTTTAGGTCACTGAATCTTCTTTCTTCAGATTGAGGTGAAAACCTCTGCCAGATCCTAAGTTATCTTTTGGTTGGCACCCTGACTTTTACATTTTTTAACATTCAGCAGGCAGTTAAATGAGTTTCCTCAAATGGCAGTGTTTGCAGTTTTAGCTTCCATCCTCATATCACTGGGAAAACCTCCTCACTCATCTTACAATGCCCATTTTATGGAATGATTTCTTTTGTATCAGTTGGGTTACTTGAGTTATCTGGTTTGCTTTCATGACTTCACTGTAGCAATCTGGATTTCTTTATAGAATTACACACTGTAATGCCACAAGTACTGCAGGGGATGTATTAATTTAGCTTTTAAGTGTTCAGTTAATGCTTAAAGGTGAAATGTTACTTTTAAAAATGAAAGGTAACACTGATTAAAAACGTAAGGTGTTATATTCTCTCTAACTTTTTAACTTCTAGTTCTCCCATTTCACTTTTCTAGGGGAACATAATGAAAAACCATGAGAAGAAAATGTGGGCATTTTGCCATACTTTCAAAATGTTGAAATTGCCAACATATTTTTTTGTGTGTGTGTGCATGTTCCTGAGTGTGTGCATGTTCTTGAGACATTTAACTTCTTTTTGAAAGACAAGCAAAACCATTTAAAGCAAAACAATATACTTGCAAACCATTACTGTTGAACACTTATTTCTGACTGAAAGACTTTTTTTGAAGAAGACTAGATACATATATCTAATGTAGAACTCTTCACACAGGAGGGCTGAATGGGCATGTATGTTAGTTCTGGATGAGTGAACACTGCTTTCCCCCTTGCTCCCAATGAGTGCCTCTTGTGTATATCCTGCTCCCACTCCACATGTAGCACATCCAGAAATGAAGTGGTAGAGTGACTCGAGAGCATGGGGGAGGGAGAATGAACATAGGCTACTTCAGATTGATGGCTAAAGCAACAGTTTCTCAAATGACCTTGTAGATATTTCACAGCCTGGAGAGTATACCCATCTTTGAGGTTTAAGTGGTACATCATGAGACACGCACACAAATTTAGGTTTGTGTCAAGTTTGCTTTAAGAACTGTTGTCATTGGGGAGGTTCTGACCATTTGAGACGAATTCTAATAGTCTTCCTCATACTCAACAAATAGCAGTGTTGACATTAACATCTGTCACTAAGGACTTGCAGCTGTCCTTCAACTATAGATCAGGGATTTTTTTCAGCTTAAAGTGTCCTCTATGTATGTGTAATTGAATTAAGATTTCAATAAATCATACTGTTAATCTTTTTCCCCCCTTAATCAGTCCAGCCTTTACTTTTCAATGCGTGTGAAGAATGCTATGACTCTGTTTATGATTTAGGCATGTTCCTACACTTCAGTCTAAGTTGCTTGAAGGAAAGATGAGAGCCTTCATTCTTTTGAACAATGCTGTGTTTTAGCTTTGAAAGAGGAGGTTACGGTCCTCCACCTTTAACTATCTGTTTTTTAAGTCTAATCTTATGTCCGAGATACAGTTGAACTATGTGGGTTCACTCTTATCTTCCATTGGATGATTTTTTATACCATATTATAGGTTGAAATTTTCCCTGTCTTGAGACTGAGGGCTGGCTTAGTAAAACAACTGCATCTTATGATTAAAGTATGCATTTCCACGTCTTTGTGGGTGATGGACAGCAGTATCTGCCCATTTTATATGTGGATTTATTTAATTTGTCACTTTAATCACCAAACTCAATGAGAGCCTTTTTATTCTTTGTATTGTTGACCCTCAGATGGATTCTGAGAAGCAAGGTTCAAAGAGCCCAGTCCCACCAAAATTAAATATTCACAATATACAAATATTTAAAATTTATAATAGCAAGTTCAGTAACAAAATACAGAAAAGATATAAATGACTAAACAGTGCAGATAAGGCATATTAAGGAAATGATCAAAATTAATAAAATGCACATTTATCTTAAGGCATACAAATCTTATCAGTATTTGAAAGCAATTTAATATTAATGTCTAAGTCCTAAATCTTAAAAAGCCTCTAACAGTCTGTTAGAGAAACAACTTTCTTACCTAGGTTTAAAAGATGATGTCACTAAATAGTGCTAACCAGGCATATTTGGAAATGGGCAATTCAACAAGAACTGTACTTCAAGACTGAAGAGCAAAAGCCCCAAAGTGGACCGAGTTTTTATTTTCTATTGCTTAGCTAAAATATAGAAAAACTTATTCAATAAGGTAAAAAAAATGTAAAAGGATTCCTAATAGGTGTTATTCTAATTAATAGTTAAAGGGCTACTATTCCCTATATATTTCCTTTATAATGTTTATCTTATCTAAAATTAGACATCTATCATCAGATTACTAAATGTACTTAAGGCAACCTTGCAGCCTTTACCTCAGCTTTGCTCCACATATTTTACATGAGTTTCCTTGTTACATACTCTTGCCTGAGAATTTCCTATGCCTGTTCTTCTTGTAACAAAACTATAGTAAAGTCAAATAATTAGCATCTTATCAGCCTAGTATAGTCTACAGTATTGAAATGAAACATATCCTCCCTGCTCTTTTGCACTCTAATCCACTTCTAAATTTTGGTACAAGCTGTTCAGAAATTCCAAAAAATCTACTCCACGCTATTGCTTACTGCATTGGGATCAGGAAATACTGGAAATCTTGTGAAAGAATCTAGTTATATAAGGATCCCTTCCTGTATCTTGAAGCTATATAAACTATTGGTTAAGTTGTAGAAAGAGTCCTGAGCACATGATTCTATAGGGGTACTGGTGTTAATCCTGGTGTTTTGGCAAATTTCTGTTTAGATAATTATGTCCTGCATCTCTGAAATCGTCTCTAGTTACAGTTGGATACAGTATTCTTTATTTTCTGTTTTAAACTGGTGCCTAGAGTTAATATGTAGTGTGAAATAGCTGCCACATGTTTCCCCAGAGGTAGTTCAATGTCAGCTTCAGTGATGGGTGGAAAATGTAATATCATATCTGCTAAGTATATCTCCTTTCAAATGTATTCTTTCCTTTATTTGTAGGTAAGCTGTGAGAATCAATAGATATTTTTGTTTTAAGATACTTTAATGAAAGTTAGAGTAGAAGTATAAAATTCATCATTATTTATTTTTACAAGACCAGAGAGACTTGGAAAAGCATCTGGACTTTTGGAAGCTTCACAGAAATGAATCTCTTAACCTGTCAGAAGCTTACCTCACTAATGCTGATGCATGTTAAATAAGGGAACAGATCCTTCTGTTATTTCTCAGTTTTTATTCAGTTCTGATTTAGGCAAAACTTGCAGTTGATAATGAAGACAATTCTATTTATACCAGGAAATAGCAAGAAACTGTAGGGACAAAATCAGGAGGGCAAACATAAAGAACAAGCTGCATCTGGCAGTGGAGGTTAAGGACAAGAAGAGGTTCTATAAGTATGCTGTCCAGAAAAGAAAGACAAAGGAAGCTGTGGGTCCATTGTTAAATAGCATGGTAAAACTCTTAATAGAACATGCAAAGAAGGTGGAGCTACTCAACAGGATAACAAACAAAAGATAATAAAAAATTGTTCTTTAGATACATAGGGAGTAAAAGGAAGGCCCAGGGTGCAATAGGACCTCTACTAAATGGGCATAAGCAATTGGTGACAGACAGAGGGGAAAAGGCTGAACTCCTCAATGAGTTCTTTGCCTCAGTGTTCCTAAGCGAGGGGCAAGACAAGGCTCTCACTGGGATTGTAGAGAGGCAGCAGCAGGATGCCAGATTACCAAGCGTAGACCCTGAGATGGTGCAGAGGCACTTGGAGGAACTGGATGTGTTTAAGTCGGCAGGCCCAGATGAGCTCCATCCACGGGTACTGAAGGCACTGGCTGACGTCATTGCGCAGCCACTGGCGGGAATATTTGAACACTCGTGGCGCACGGGTCAGGTCTGGGAGGACTGGAAAAGGGCCAATGTGGTCCCCATTTTCAAGAAGGAGAGGAAGGAGGACCCAGGCAACTATAGGCCAGTCAGTCTCACCTCCATCCTAGGCAAAGTCTTTGAAAAAATTATCAAGGCTCACATTTGCGAGAG
>NW_005842234.1:1616680-1646956 GCF_000455745.1 Alligator sinensis
CCTGCCTATGCAGGGGGTCGGACTCGATGATCTATTGAGGTCCCTTCCGACCCTAACATCTATGAATCTATGAAACAGGTACTTTGACTCAGTCTTCACAAAAAAATCAAGCTGCAACTGGACACCTATTAAGTATTATTTGGATAAGGAAGGGGACAAGGTGAGGGATAAGATAAAAAAAGAGACAGTCAATGAAGTTTTGATGGGTCTGAATGAATTCAAGTCAGCAGGACCAGATCAGCTTCATCCCAGGTGTCCTGATGCACTGGCAGAGGAGATCTACTGCCCTCAGCAGTATTCATGATGTTGTGGGAGCTGTCTGATGTTCCAGAGGACTGGAAAAGGGCCAACCTATTGCCCCTCCTTAACAAAAGGCAAGAAGTAGGACCTGGGGAACTATACACCAGTTAACCTCACTTCAGTACCTGGGAAGTTACTGGAGCATATCCTAAGGAAAGCTTTATGCAAGCTCTGGAGGAGGAAAGGCTGATTGCAAACTGCCAGCATGGATTAATTGAAAACAAATTGTCAAACAAACCTAATCTTTGACAAAGTAACTATGTGGGTGGATGAAGGGAATGCTGTGTATATATATTGTATCTGGACTTCAGCAAGGCTTCTGACAAAGTCCCACATGATCTTCTCATAAACAAATTGAAGAAATGTGGGCTAGATAAAACTATTACAAGGTGTATAGATTACTGTTTCAATAGCCACAAACAAAAGGTATGTATTAATGGGTCCATGTCAGAATGGCAGGAGTTGTCTAGTGGAGTCCCACAGGGGTCTGTCCTCAGCCTGGTGCTGTTCAACATGTTTATTAATGATTTGGGTGCTAGCATAGAAAGTTTCTTGAGCAAGTTTGTGGATGACACAAATTGGGAAGGATTATGAACACATTGGAGGATATGAGTGCAATTCAGAAGGATCTTGACAAATTGGAAAGTTTGCCTAGAGCTAACAGGGTGAAATTCAATGCAGACAAATGCAAGGCACTACAACTCGGGAGGAATAATCAAAAACACAAATATAAAATGGGTGACAAATGGCTAGATGGCAAATCTGTGCAAAAGGACTTGGGGATCTTGGTAGACCACAGACTCAATATGAGTCTGCAGTGTGATTTTAGGAAAAACTTATTCACGGTAAGGGTGGCCAAAATTTGGAATGGGCTTCCAAGGGAGGTGGTGTTCTCCCCTACCTTGGGGGGGTTTAAGAGAAGGCTGGGTAGGCATCTGGCTGGGGTCATCTGGCCCTAGTACTCTTTCCTGCCTAGGCAGGGGGTCGGACTCAATGATCTGTTGAGGTCCCTTCTGACCCTAACATCCATATAATCTGAATCTTTGAAAAGGTGAATGCAGTTTTGGGTTGCATCAATAGAAGCAGTAGGTGCAAGACACATAAGGTGATAGTGCCTCTCTACTCAGCACTGGTTAGGCCCCATCTGGAGTACTGTGTGCAGTTCTGGGCTCCATATTTTAAAAAAGACATGAAGATGTTAAAGAGGGTCCAGAGGTGGGCAACAAAGATGATCAAGGGCTTGGAAAGCAAATCATACAAGGAGAGGCTAAAGGAGCTAGGCATGTTCTGCTTGTGGAAAAGGCTCTTTAAGATGGGACATGATAGCAGTCTTCAAATACTTGAAGGGTTGCCATAAAGAAGAGCGAAGGCACTTTTTTTCTTCTGATGCAGAGAGAAGGACATGGACCAATGGCTGAAAGTTGCAGCAAAATTAATTTAGATTGGATATCCAGAAAAAAACTTCACACTGAGGCAGTAGAATAGCCCACGTAGGGAAGCTGTGGATTTTCCATTTTTGGAGGTGTTCAAGGAGAGCTTGGACAGCCACTGGGTGGGGATGATCTAGGCATTGTTATGGCTATATTCTACCATGGGTATTTCCCATGCTTCTGGGCTTTGGGCTTTGCTGGTTCCTAACCCCCACTCCCCCCCCACCTTTTTTCTCCTGTGTGTCAGGGTGTTTGGAAAGGGATGAATTTTAATCTTGATGATTGGTATTACTCCCCACTCAGTGGTGTTGTGCTAGGGTGACTTGTTAGCTCAAGGATATTGGGGCTCCACCTCCCCTACACCCCACCTAGTGCCAACCTGTTGTTATTCTGGTGTTGCACGGATGCAATATTGTTACCAGTCGTCATGTTCTTCTCGACTTGTAGGTCTGCCTCTGTCCTTTCTGCTCTCTCCACAGCCGGACTTCCAGGTCTCTCCCTCCGGTAAGTATGCTGACTCCTCTGAGTCAGTTTGTGGGAGCAGCTCCACACGGGGAGGTTGCCACCAGCCGTCTCTCCAGTGATCTCCGCTCCCACCACAGCGTTCCATCGGCTACTGGGGACTTACTTCTGGTATCCCAATTGGTTCAGTGTGTGGGGCTTTTATCTCTGCTCTGCTGCCCCTGCTGGCAAATCGGCACTAGGACATGCTTACAAAGTACATCCATGCCAGTGCTGGCTTTTTTCTTTACTTCATCTCTGGGCTCCTGTTGCCTGCAACATGGGACACTGCAATTTTGCTGGTAAGTTTCATTGCCTATGAACCTGCTGCCACTGCCATGCTCGGGGTCCTCAGCGGGCTGGGTTGCTGCCGATGGGGTTTGCAGCACAGCAGCCCTTGCCACCCCATTCCTGTGGCTCTGTGGTTTGTGGAACTGTTGGCGGTGCTCGCGGTGCAGCGATCCTGCTGCTGCCATGCTCCCGCAGCTTAACATGCTGCGATGCCACCGGCGAGCTCTGTGGTGTGCAGTTTTCGCTGTTGCCTCCGGGTCCCCACTGCTTGGCGGTTCCCTTGCCCCTGCCACATCCTGCTAGGAGCAAAGCCTAAGGTACCCGCTAGAGGGTCTTGCCTCTTTGCTCAGGGTCAGGCTGACTGCCATATTTGGGGTCAGGAAGGAATTTTCATGGTCAGATTGTTATGGACTGTGGGGATTTTTGCCTTCCTCTGTAGTGGTGGGCATGGTCCTCTACCCAGGACTTCTTAGGGGTAGATTGACAACATTTTACAGAAGCAAGACATTGGCTGCCATGGTTCCCCTGGTTTACCTGTGGCAGGTTAGGGTATTAGGACTATATTGTGGCAGGATTGACAGCAATCATATATAGAGTTTAGATTATGGTTTTACAGGATGGTTTGGAGAGGGATGATCCTGCCTCAGTCAGGGGATTGGACTAGATGACCTCTGGAAGTCCCTTCCGGATCTACTCCTCTAACTCCTGAGGTCCCTTTCTGCACTATTTTTATATGATTTGAAGGTGTACCATTTCACTGTCTTACCCTTCTTTTCTGATATTTATCCTAAAATTATTTGAGAACTTAAGGAAGGAGATTGTTCCACTGAATAATCACCTTCACTCTTAAACGTTTAGCTTAATTTCTAATATAAATATTCCTGGCTCCAGCTTCTAGTTATTAGTTCTTATTTTGCCTTCCACTATTAGTCCTGCAATATCTGGTATTTTCTCCATGTAACAGTGCTTATATACTGTAATCAAATCACCTCTCCATCATATTTTTATTCATTAGAAGTCTACAAAAGATAACATACAATGAAAGGTGGGATTATATATTCCTGAGAAAAGGGGACTGAGGGTCAATTTGAGACCCTAGCCAACAATACCCGTATACCAGCCTCTGAAACACATCTTCCAGGCATCTGTCTGGAGTCATTGTGAGGTACTCTGACAGTTGCTAACTTGTCAATGGGGATAATGTAGAATCTGACCACACTGAAGATGGCAATGTCTTTTTACTCCCATCCAGTACTCAGTAGTGTTATAGCATTAATACCAAGTTCCTGCACAAATAATTTATGTATTTTGGTTAATTTTTTAAATGCCTCTCCCTGGCTCTAGGTGATTTTGTAAGTGTTGACAGTAGCCAAATATAAAAGTCAAAACATATGCCAAAGTCATTGTATTAGGTTGCTCATGTAATGCACTATGGATCTACTAACATCTTTCCTAATACTACCAAACTATCTGTTATCCATACACAAACATGCATGCACATGCACCATGGAGAAAGCAGTGTTGCTGTGCTGAGAATATTTATGTAGCTGAGCTCCATAAGATTAAGACAGGGAAGCAATTTCTGACCCTGTAAAATTTAGCTCAGTTTCTCCCTGCAGAATGCACAACAAGACAAGTGTTGGATTAAGTGCGTGGGTCCCAAGCCATACATAGTTCTATAGAGAGCCTTGAGCAAAACCCTTTTTATAGAAAGTAGGTATTTTTCTAGGTAGAAATACACTATTTTCTGTGTAATTTGTATTAGAATATGAAAGGTAGTTCACTTTTCCTGAAGGCTTCATATATCTTATTACAGTTCTCTCTCAGAGAAATTTTATTTTGGATTTAGAAATAAATTTTACATCTTGCCAACTACTTTAAAAATAGCTTGCTTTCCTCTGTTTAACTCTTCAATAAATTTCTTTAAGTACATGTATTTCCTTTTTTCCCCACTTCAAAACCTATAGCACTTTGATCTCATTGTGTCAGTTTAATGGTCTACACCAGTATGAATAAAGAACAGAGATAAGGTTAAGTTAACTTGTCAGATTAATTCAGGACTATGTTTAGTGTCCTATTTAAGTACAAGTTGTGCAGAAGCAACAATAAAGGGTTTTTTTGTTTTTCACCTCACTGGATCAAAACTGATATTTTTGCCTATGATGATAACCCAACATAGAATGTGTCCATGTAACATCATAAAAATAAAATGTAGGAACAGTTTGTTCAAAGGTTAGGCCTCCTGAGGTTAGGAACGTTCTCTTTCTAGATACTTGTTCATAGAAGAATTTGTGAAAGTGTATGGAGTCAGCTTCAGACAAGGTTCCTTGGGTGAATTTGATATCTTTTATTAGACCAACCCAAATGGTTGGAGAATAGTTATTAAGCAAGCTTTCGGGTTCAAAAACCCTTCATCAGGCTAAGGAAGCCTCAGCAGTTGGTGTGTGCTCTTCCTGGATGGAATGAAAAGTCAGCTTCAGCATACATACAGTTATTAATCTATCTGATCAAAACTAATTGGAATAAACAGAGTGTTTACTCTTTACAAAAAAAGCTATCAACTGCTTGAGAGAAAAAAAAATTATGTGGATAAACTGAATACTTCTTGTTTGTTAACCTAGCCTGTTATTTTGTTGGAAAGTGCTGTCACTGCAGCAGGAAATTTTGTTCTTCTGGAAACTGTTTAGTTTTTGTGGCATCTGGCAGAATCTTCAATTGCATATGATAGAAATATAATTCAATTCCATCTGTTTCACACGTGCATTCTACTAAAAGCAGGGCACAGATGCAAGTTTATTTCCGATGCTCATAAATAAGATACCAACAAAACCCACAATATCAGGGCAGTCTCTTCTGGAATGAATTTTACCATCTTAACCACAGGAAGCAATTGAGTTATTTTTTTCCCGCCAAGCCGCCTACATACTCATTGTGGTACATACATTTTTTGGGTTCCTTTTAAAGCCTTCTTTAATTTACTTGAATAACCAGATGAAAATGGATCATAGTGACTTAAAAGAAAACAGGAAAATTACTGATGATAACGCAGCTGTTCAATTCTGTTCATGATATATTTGAGACTATTAAAAGTCTTCTATTGAAAAAATGGAAAAGATTAGTTTGTAGAAGTGTGACAGGCAGTGTTACCAGGATTAATTCATTTCTGCTTGGAACAGCAGCCTAGTATCAACTATTCCCCAGGAAGTTTAACCCCAAAGGGGAAGGCATATTTAAAGGTGTGCAGGGCTATGTAAAAACCTGGCTGGCAGAGGTGCTGATCTCACAGTGAGATTACCAGGTAGACATCTGTGGCTGTGTGAAACCATGTTGTCTTCAATAGGACTCAGCATCAGTGAAGCAGTCTACTCTATTTGAATGGAGCTTGTCAAAGTTTTGGTGTGTACCTGGTTATACTCTCTTTCCTAGCGTCTCCTAGTTTTGGTGTTGTGCCTGTTGTTTCTGGAGCACAAATGACAGGCTGTTTCCAGTGGCAGAACCAAAAAATGAATAAAATTTAAAAAATAAAATAAAATGAATTGTGGTACCCCTTGTCTCTGTAAAACAAAACAAAAACAAATTAAAGCAGCAGACAATTCATCACTGATGCTTAGATGAATAACCAGTTGTATTCTAACCTCTGCTCCCTGTTTTTATTCACTTGGTTTATCCATTGTGTCTTGAACTACATGTCAAATGGACCTTTCAGACGGCCAGATCACAGAGCTCATTTACATAGTCCTCCCTGGGAACTGCAGACCCAGTTAACTGCCAGGATGTTTTATACTGTTTTCAGCAGTATTTTCCTGGGCATTAGCTAATAATATTTACTGTTTACTTGGGAGAATTCTAATGTTACACCAGGATCGGAGCTTGTTTTACAAACTGTCACAAAGCCTCTGCACTGCTTCTGTCACAATTGCTGCTATTTTATCCACAAGCTGCTTGCTATTGTTGAGAAATCCTGGTTCTAATTTTCATTGTGTTTTTAACGTGGCTCTCATAGCGATCTTCTATGATCCTATGATTATGCAACAAGAATTTCTCATCCTGTGAACATTCCTAGTTCTTTGCTCTTCAGAGTGCTTTGAAATAAAAGATCCATCATTAATGGATCACGTCCCAGCTGTGTTAGACACAGAATTGCAATCTATGAACTGCTGCAATAATTGCTTCCCAGCAGGGCAAGGTAGATAAACCAAGAATTTTCTTTTTTGAAAGCCCTTTAGTTACAAAATCCTTCCCAAATCTTAAACCCAAATGTGAAGTGCATGGACACCTTTTGTCATATACTGTATTTACTCCATTGAGGTTTTTCCCACCATTTAACAAACACACTGTGCCAGGTAGCAGCGTTTCCTTATACACTGTGTTCTTCCCTGTAAGCTACTTCCAGCACTGGAAGCAGATTAGCTGTGTTTGCGCAGCCTACTGGCTGGCTGATTATACCACCACTCAGCTGTGCTAATTGACCTGCTTGTAACACTGTGTGATTACAACTGCACTGCTTTCAGTTCAGGACATGGTCCTCATGTGAGCGCTGCAATGGATGCAGGGGTGCTGTTGTCTGGCACAGCAAGTTTGTGTTATAGAAATAGTTCATATATTAGGTCTGTGATTCCATAATTAAACTGCTCTTTGAAGGTCCAGTTGCAGAGTCACAGAGCATAATAAAGACAAACTGGAAGGGACATCAAGAGGTTATCTAGTCTCTCCCAGCCTCAGTACAGAACCAGTGGTACTCAGCCTCTGGCCCATGGAGCTATGGGGCTCCTCATGGATCTGGAAATTTAGAGACAGTGGAGGAATGACAGCATGAATTGCTGCTCCTCTGCTGCCAAACTTCTGGATCTGTGGGGAATTTAACAGGTCAGAAATTGTGGCCTTGTGCACTAGATCAGGCCAATGTGTGGGGTCACTTCGTGACAGATCCAGGCATTCAGGGGCAGGTTGGCACATGGCCAGATGAGGCATGTGGGGTTGGGCCAGTGTGTGGGGCTAGGTTGACACGCTGAACCACACCTGCAGACAGACCCCACATGGGATAAAGCCTGTGGACTGGCCCGGCCCCTCATCCAGTCCATCAGGCTGGGAAGTTGGGCACCACTGACAAAGCTTTTTTTTTGTTGAGTTGGTGGTATAAGAAACACCTGCCTCAGAGGTGGCTGTGATTACCCCTTGGTGGCCACTAAGCCTTTCTTTCCCCTGATTCCTAGGGCATACTCCCCTTCCATGCCTTGGTACAAATATGTATTTAGAAACAGGAGGCTGCCAGGGATTCCTCAGCGAGATCTCATCTGCTCATGAGCTATGGTCTAATTGCTCACTGCCTCAAGGACTAATCTCATGGCCTCCTCATCTCTTCTTCTAGCCATGCCCAAGGCTTGCAGATGTTACCAGTCAATCAGTTATCACCAATCTGTTCCATGGGCGCTCGGCCCCCGTCTCAGTCAGTCTAATGGGCCCTTGGCCCCAGTGCACCTCACTTTCTTGGCCCCTCCCTGGGCCCTGAACTCTCTAGCCCCATCTCAGCTCCTCTCTGAACTCTGGGCTTCCTCTCCCTATCTTTTCAGGGTGCTGGCTCTCTAGTCTCATCCCTGCCCCTCTCTGGGTGTTGAGATCTTTATTCCCATCCATCTTGGCCCCTACCTGGGCTCATGGCTCCTTAGTCCCTTCTCTGCTGTACTCCTGGGCTCTGGCCT
This sequence comes from Alligator sinensis, assembly GCF_000455745.1. NCBI lineage: Eukaryota > Metazoa > Chordata > Crocodylia > Alligatoridae > Alligator > Alligator sinensis. Next base: position 1,624,902 of record NW_005842234.1, read on the forward strand.
TACTCCCAGACCTCTTTGTCCTTCCTCTGCCCTGTTCCTAGGTTCTGTTCTTACTCCCAGGCCCCTGGCCCTGCTCTTAGGCCTATTGGGACCTCCTAACCATAGTCCCCACAACCACTAATTGCTGCGACCTCCACCTCCCCTTAGTCTCACCCTAAACTGCCAATGTTACCCCAGCACTAAGGCTGTATTATCCACAGGCATTCTGGGTGTCCCACAGTAGTTAGTCTCTGTAGCTTGCACAGTAGCTCATCCATCCATAGCTTACAAGACCAGACTGCCTGCCTCAACTCAGCCCTGAACTTATACTTTCTAGGCCTGGCCCCCATTTGATCAGGTGCCTTTCCTTCAGTGCCACCTGAGCACTGTCTGTAGCCTTTCTCCCCTTAAAGTAACAGGAGCACTTACCTCCCTGTTACAGCTTGTCTATCAAGTTCTTAAAAACCTCCTATGATGGAGACAGGGCACATCTACATGTGCATTTGCTGCGGCACCAGTTTACTCGCAAGTATATTACTCATGAGTAAATGGTGCTGGGCATGCAGGGAAGTGGAAGCAGATTTGCTGCCAATCTGCTCCCATTTCCCATTGCTTCCACTACGGGGAGCTCCAGGCTTCAGCTGCAGCTGACAGCCCTCTTCAAAAGCCAGCCCCACTCACTGCTTTCTGGCCAGCCACTTCCCTGGTCAGGAGCAGCATGTGCAGTGCAGGAACAGCACATCCCTCACGGCCTCTGCCTCCCTGCACCTTGGCTGCTCCCTGCACCTGGCTGATGACCAGTGCCTTGTGACCCTGCTGGCCACCAGGCTGACCCTGCTGGCCCACTGTGCTGACCACTGGCTAGCCCACAGCTGTCTTACCTCTCTCAGCTCTCCCACATGCAGAGACCACCTGCCCACCCACTACATGCTGTCCCAGGGCTGTCACCATGCCCCTGCCACTTAGACCCTGTCCACCTAGCCAGACCCTGGCAGGGATGCCAATAACAGGTTCCAGGATATCACCATCAGGGCTGCTGTCACCTTCCTGGGTCTCCAGCTCCGCCATCTCTGGGCCCACTAGGCCAGCCAGGACTGGTGATGGCATGTTGTCCGGCACACCTAGGATGACAAGCAGTGGTTGGAAGCCTTCAGGATGACCCAGGCCACCTTCTGGGATCTCCTGGAGCAGCTCCGGCCTCATCTGGAGCAGCAGGACACCGCCATGGGGCCCCCCACCCCTGCAGACACCTGGCTGGTCCTCGCACTGCTGAAGCTGTCTGTGCTGACCAGTCTGCAGTATGTTAGCCGCCTGTTTGGTGGGAGTAAGGCCACTGCCATGGAGGCCATCCCGTAGGTGTGCGGCACCCTCCAGGATGTTCTGGGGAACACTGTGCTCCATGTGCATGACCCCCTGGCAGTAGTGGCGGGGTTCCATGCCCTGGGATTCTTCCACTGCATCAAGGCCCTGGATAGCAACCACATTCCCATCACCTACGCACCCCATGGAGACCACCTCGATTACAACCAGAGAGGCTTTCACTCTTGGATCACTGAGGTGCCTTCATGCATGTGTGCCTGCTGGACAGGTAGTGCCTAGGATGCCTGCATCTTCTGGAACTCTGGCCTGCTGGGCCTGGTAGAGAGTGGACTTTTTGCACAGAGAGTGCTAGACCTGCAGCTAGGTGCTATGGTGGCCCGGTCCTTCTTCATCAGGGACCTCACCTGCCTGTTTCTGCCCTAGCTCATGTGACCCTACACCAGCCACCTGGACCCTGACCAGGCCCACTTTAACTGATTCCTGGGCTGAACCCATGCCTTGATGGAGTGCATCTTCGGCCACCTCAAAGAATGCTGCTGCACCATCACAGCCTGCCTCAAGTTTGCTGAGAACAACCTCCTCTATGTTATCATCACAGCCTGTGTGCTGCATAACATCTGCGAGGCCCAGGGGGACCTCTTCCATGAGACCTAGGCAGAGGAGGTGCGGTGAGTGGAGGATGCCTGGTAGCATGAGCACCACCTTCAGTGGCAGCAGAGGCCGCCCCTGCTGAGGCCCCAGGAGAGCCATGCACCTGCCAGCTAGGGCCAAGGCACTGGGTGAGGGAGACGCTGGCGGACCTCCTCCTGCAGCACTGCCTGCTCTAGCCTGCCAGCCTCGTTGCCCATGGACCTTCCCACCCCCCTGCCCACCCCCAGCACCACACTGGCTGCAGACACATCTCAGAAGAATAAGTTTTTATTCCCCTCACATCAACCAGAATCCCCCTCTGCCCTCCCACAACAACCAGAGCCCCCCCTCCCTCTCCTACAAATAGAGCCCCTCCACTACCCACCAATGATTAAAAAAAAACTTCTTCCCCGTGAAAACTATGGACAATGTCCTCTGTATGCTGTCCCGGGTTGTGGGGCATGGGGTGGGGACACCTAGTATACAGAGTCTGGAGACAGTTGGCCAGTAACCCGGCCTCTGGCCATTCTCTTGTGGGTACATATGCTGCAGCGAGTGTGATGTGTTGGGGGCTCACCCAGGGGTGATAGCAGCTGGTGCTTCCCTGGCATGGGTGGTCTCCCCCTTTGGCAGGCACTATTCAGGCTCAGCATGGCTAGCATGTAATCCTGGCCCCACAACACCACCAACATAGTTATACAATTCTCCTTTCATTGTTATCAGAGCACACAAGATAACATTCAAAGCAATATGGCATATTTTTGATAAATGAATTCCTTGTATGGTTGTCCAGTTCAAGCAAAGGATTAGATTTTGATATCATTGACTAACTTTCTAGTAGCATAGCTGTCACATTCAGAAATGTGAAGTGGGACTATAAAGTAGGAAGGAATGCGGTGAAAGAACTATTAGTGCATTTGCCAATGATTGTCATTCTACTTCAAGAATTTGTGGAAGAACACTCCTGTCAAAGTACATTCAAGTACTGGATGAATTGTTTGGAAATAGTCAATACTCTCTTGTGCTTTATCAGGAGAGAACATGAAGGAAACTGGCATAAGCATTTCCATGCCTTTGATAAAAGGCTTTTACTGATAGCTGTGCATGATCATACTGATTACATGAGCTGGGGTCCAGTATATCTTGAATGTATGAAAGCTGAAAACTGTGTGGACATTTGGAGCTTTGGCTGATTCCTTTGTGCAACAAGTGTTTGCCAACTACTCCAACATGTGCAGTCAAGTCACCATTGTCTTCTATCTATCAATACATGTATCCATCCATAAAGGCAAACACAAGAATATTAAGGACTCAAATGGCAAGGCTGTTCCACAGATCAGCAGTAGATCTCTTCTATTACCAGCATCATGGAGTAGTTTCATATCGTTGCCAGCAAACAAACAAAACCTAGTTAATTTTCTAAGCGAGGAGATGAAGGATTTATCAAATTTTGCTCCTACAGTGTATACTGAGTTTGTGAAATTGCCAATGGCATAGTAAACATAACATGCAACAAAGCAGTTAGATAACGATGGGAGCTGAACTACAATGAAAGAGGTCATCTAACTGAGATGCTAAATCAAATGTTTGGGATCAATACAACAACTTATTTCAATGATAACGAAAGACAAAGGACACAACTGAAACAAGATTGCAATGGTGTCAAGTTGCTACAAGAGCAGTTCAAAAGGTTCCATTTGCTTAAGGTTTCCAATGATAAGCTGTTATGTATTTTTATGGGAGATGTTGTGCTGGAAGATATTGCATTAGACATTCTGAATGCATGTGATAAAGGAAGAAAAACCATGCACACTATTATCCAGGAACGTCTCACTGCAGATGCTACTGAGAGATTCTATGCAAACATACTCAAATCAAAATTGAAAACCTACAAGGATGTAAAGTCAACCAGGACAGCACAGAAAAATAAAACAGATGCAGAATGCAAAGGAGATGCAGCAAAGATACTTGTAGTGGTTGTAGCAGGTAGAAGGTTCGACACGCACTCTCTCCTACAGCACAACTGTCTGTCTCTTTTTAAACCTGACAAATTGCTTGACATGGCCAACAGAGCAGCCTTCTCATAGATCTTGATTGGAGATAAAGCAGTAACTGTTCTGCAAGTTGCTACTTCTGAGAAATCAACTGTACAGAGAATAGGAAAGCTGAAAACTGCATGGACACTTGGAGATCTGGCTGATTCCTTTGTGCAACAAGTGTTTGCCAACTACTCCAACATGTGCATTCAAGTCACCATTGTCTTCTATCTATCAATACATGTAACCATTCATAAAGGCAAGCACAAGAATATTAAGGACTCAAACAGCAAGGCTGATCCACAGATTAGCAGTAGATCTCTGCTATTCCCAGCATCATGGAGTAGTTTCATATCCTTGCCAGCAAACAAAGAAAACCTAGTTAATTTTTTAAGTGAGATGCTTCTTAAGGAATCATGCCAATGTCTCTGAAGTGAACAAGTGCTCATTGTTGGCGATTTCACAGATAGAAAAGCAGAGCACTCCAGTTTATGTGATGTTTCGTAACTGCATTCAATTTACAGCACAGAGGCAGACACAAGAATGCTCTTACACTGCAAACATGCTGTCATCCAGGTATACTCCTCCCTAGTATTCTGTGATGACACAGATGTACTGGTTCTTCTATGGCATAATCATGCACCTAAGGTTTGGATTAAGAGAAGAAACCCAGTAAAATTGATTCCAGTTCATGATATTGTATCAGAATTACCTGAGCCAGTCTGTGCATCTAATTGGAGTCCACAGTATCACTGGATGTGACACCACCATCTAGTTTTGTGGTCATGCTAAGAAAACTGCATGGATAGTGTTCATTCAACATCCACATCTATTGGTAGGCTTAGAAAGTAGGCTTGATGTTGATAAGGATTTGTACAATTGTGTAGAAAAGTTTGTTGTGTTGCTGTATCAGCCATCAACATCTTTGAATAGCCTTCTGGATGTTAAGGTGAAAATATTCCACCAAGGAAAAGCTCTGGATAAACTTCTACCTACGTATGACTCCCTTGTGCATCCTGTATGTAGAGCCACTTATCAAAGTTGTAATGGGAGACTTCAACTATCCTGACATCTCATGGAAAGAGAGCAGTCAGCCAAATCCGATTGGTCACAAAGCTTCCTCACCTGCATGGACAAGCTCTACCTGTCTCAAGAAGTTTACAGGCTGACAAGAGGTAAGGTGCTACTGGACCTGGTACTGGCCAAAGAGGATGATCTAGTCAGCGACCTAAGAATTGAAGGGAAGCTGGGAGACAGTGACTGCAAATTGATCACTGTCACTATCCATCACAAACCTGGCAAGTCAGTCAGCAATGCAAAAGTCCTCGACTTTAGGAAAGCCAACTTCTATAAGCTCAGGAGGCTTATTGTCAAGGCCCTGAGAAAACATGATCTGACAGGGAGGGGAGTCCACGATGAGTCTCTCCTTAAGGAAGTTATCCTTGAAGCACAAGGGAAGTCCATTTCAGCCCACAGGAAAGGTAGTAAAAGGGCTTGGCAACCCCCTTGGCTTGATAGGGAACTCATGGACCTGCTGTGTCTAAAAAGAGAAACTTATAAAGGATAGAAGACAGGAAACACCACCAAGGAGACGTATTCAGCACTGGTCCGCACCAGTAAGGAGTAAACTAGGAAAGCCAAGACTGTAACCAAACTCCAACTGGCTACATGAATCAAGGACACACAGATACATGGGAAGTTGTTAAAAAGCAGACAAACAAAAAAAACCAACATGGGCAACATTGGACCCCTAATCTGGGGGGGATTATTTATTTTATAATAAACCAAATGGGGCAGCTGATAACCAACACCCAGGAAAAAGCCAATCCCCTTAATGATTATTTGCATCAGTCTTTCACCAGCCCAGAGAGATCATCCTGCCTGACAAGATTCAGGATTACCTGGGTAAGGGTGAACATATGCCCATCATTGGCATAGATCTTGTGAGAGAACACTTAGAGAGGCTGGACATCCACAAATCAGCTGGCCTGGATGGATTGCACACAAGAGTACTAAAAGAACGGGCTGACATCATAGCATGGCCAGTGGCAAGCATATTCAAGAACTCATGGTGCTTGGACGAGGTACCTGAAGATTGGGAGGGGGCCCAATGTGATGCCTATCTTTAACAGAGAGAGGAAGGAAGATCCGGGGAACTGCAGGCCAATCAGTTTGACCTCAGTCCCTGAAAAGATCTTGGAAAAAATCATCAAAATTGGGGAACTGCGGCTTCAACAGCCTTATGGTCTGGAGTTGGACCCAGAGAGTGGTAATTGATGGAACTGAATCAATATGGCACGTAGCAACCAGTGGTGTCCCCCAGGGCTCCTTTCTTGGACCTATACTCTTTAATGTATTTATAAACGATCTGTACTCTGGTGTTACAAGCAGACTGGCTAAGTTCGCTGACAGCACCAAACTCAGGAAGTATGGTCACGCTTGAGGATAGGCTGGAAATCCAAGCCGATCAACAGGCTTGCAAGGTGGGCAAATGAAAACCTGATGGCAATAAACATGGAGAAATCCAAGGTACTCCCCCTCAGGAGAAAAATCCCACATCATACTTATAGGTTCAACAGTACTACACTCACTATCATCACAACTGAAAGAGATGTGGGGGGTCATGGTTGACCACAAGATGAACCAAGGTGATGCTGCAGCCAGCAAAGCAAATAAAATTCTGGCCTGCATCTACCAGTGCCTCTCAAGCAAGACCTAAGAAGTCATCCTCACACTTTACTCGGCCTTGATGAGGTCGCAGCTGGAGTACTGCATCCAGTTCTGGGCTCCACACTTCCGAAAGGATATGAAGGAGCTGGGGAGAGTCCAGAGGAGATCTGTGCATCTCAAGCAAGACCCAGGAAGTCATCCTCCTGCTGTACTCAGCCTTGGTGAGGCTGCAGCTGGAGTACCACATCCAATTCTGGGCTCCTCAATTCAGAAAGCATGTAGACAAGCTTGAAAGAGTCCAGAGGAGAGCCACGCACATGATCAGAGGGCAAGAGAGTAGGTCTTATGAAGAGAGGCTGAGAGCCATGGGACTCTTCAGCTTGGAGAAGCGCAGGCTCAGGTGATTTGGTGACAGCCTATAAGTACATAATGTGTGCGCATCAGGAACTGGGAGAACATTTGTTCACCAGGGCACCCCAAAGAAAGACAAGGCCCACTGGTCACAAATTCCTGGAAGACCATTTTAGGCTGGAAATAAGGAAAAACTTCTTTACTGTCTGAGTCCCCAAAGCTTGGAATAGACTCCCCGCAGAGCGGGTGCAAGCACCTACTGTGGACACTTTCAAGAAACACTTGGATGTCAATCTTGCTGGGATCATTTGACCGCAGCTGACTTCCTGCCTCTTGGGCTGGGGGCTGGACCTGATGATCTTGTGAGGTCCCTTCCAGCCCTAACATCTATGAAAGTCTCTGTTATGGGACGGGGTCCTTAAGGATGGCCGTGATCTCCTAAGGCCCCTTGACCATGTCAATTTGGTCCGCTGGGCACCCTCAGTTCTCTCCCACCACATCTTTGATGGAAATATGAAGATAGGGAGGCTGCCTTTAAGCCCTCTTGGACACAGTTTGAAGGACTCTCTGACCCTGTGGGTTCCTGGACCCCTTGTGGGTCCCATTTTACAATGAGTGTTTCAGGGCACCCTAGCCTATGGGCTATATGCGTGGCTCCAACCACCCCTTTACCACGCCCCAAGCCTCGCAGATGGTACTGGCGTTGTCATGCCCAGGCCTCATTATAATTTGGCCCCTTGTCCTCACTGGGCTCACCGGAGCCCGTGTCTCTCCACCCCTTGGTGCTGGGCTCTCCGCAGCCCATGTCTCTGTACCCCTCAGCGCTGGGCTTTGTGCCCCACAAAGTGCTGCGCCCTCTCTGGTGCTGGGGCCTGTGCACCCCAGATGCTTCACCCTCTCTGGCACCAGTGTCCCCACGCCACAGTGGGCCCACAATGAATTCTCCTCCTTCCCCAAATAGCCTCACCCAAACCACCGGTCTTATCAAACGGAAAACAAAACATAAGCCCCTGGGCTATAACATAACACAAGCTACTTAAGGTGTGCTCAGCCCCTCTACATTACCCGGAGCAGAGCCCAGTCAGGCCTCATCCCTCTACTTACTCCAGGAGGGCTCCTTCTCCCTTGGCCGCCAGCAGAGAACTGCCTCCTAGTCCCTATCCTGGGGTTTATATGGGTCCAGGGCCCTGCCCCTTCCAGCCAGCTGACCAGAAGCAGGTGCAGGCTAATTTCCTCATTAGCTGGTTGCCATGGCAACCTGTGCCTGGGCTCCTGTCTGGCTTTGGGCTCTTCCCAGGCAGATTCTGGTCTTTTAGGAGCAGGCACCTAAGTGCCCTGTGACAGTTTCATTTGGCAAAGTGTGCTTGAACCTAATCCACCATTTTCATCACCTGACCAGTGTGGTTGGCAAGCTGAAAATGACAGTTATGCTCCTGTCATAAACATACTTGAACCATTATCAGCAGAATACCTTTAGATAACAAATTGCAAGTGCAAGACAGAATGTGCACTAGGGCTGTGCAAAATTTCTCCGGCAGTTTTGTTTTGATGCTGTTTTAACTCATTTCGAGCTCAAAACAGCAAAATCGAAATGAAACAGAGAGCTTCAAAACAGCCTCAAAATGAAACAAGGCAAGTTGAAATGTTTTTAAATTTTTTAAATGCTTCAAGTTTCAAAGCTCAAGCTGGGCTTGCCTGCAGGGAAACAGGAACTAAAGTAAGGGTGGGGAGGGGGGAAGAGGCGGGGAAGAACTGCTCTCATTATTGACTGTGTAGCTGGCCAGTGACTATCCTTCTTTTCTGAGGTCCCTTCCAATCCCAGCGCTCTGGGGGAGGGATGGAAAAACTGCATAAAAGGTAGCATTGTTTGAACTGCCCTGCTTTATGCCTTGGTGTCAGTTGAGTGAGGGCGCACCTTAACAGACACACCGTGTCACCCACCCATGTCATGAGTTTTGCCTGTCAGCAGCTAGAGGTGCAGGGCCCCAGAACCCAGAAGCCCCTGCACCTATCTCCTTGAAAGCTGTCATGCTTCATGGCCTCAGCAGGGGCTAGCAGGCCTGCAGCTTTTACCCTGCTGCGCCTTAACACACATGGTGTCACCCATGTCACGAGTTTTGCTTGTCAGCAGCTTGAGGTGCAGTTTTCTCCAAACCCCTACATCTATCTCCTTGAAACTTGGCAGGCTTTGTTGCCTTAGCAGGGGCTAGCATACCTGCAGTTTTGACCCCGCTGCGGCTTAACATATACATGTGACATGAGTTTTTTGCTTTTAAGATTTTGAGGTGCAGTTTCCTTGAAATCCCTGCACATATCACCTTGAATCTTGGCAGGCTTTATGCCCTTGGAAGGGGCTACCATTCCTGCAAATTTCATCCAAATCAGTGAAACTGTTTCGATTAAACGAATTGGAACAGCGGTTTTAAATCAAAATGAAATTCAAAATGAAATGCTGTTCCATCAAAATGTCGAAACACAACTCGGAATGGAACAGTGCCATTTCACACAGCCCTAATGTGTGCTTCCAGCTGTGAGTGCTATGAGAAAGCATGTTGCAATCTGTATAATAAATACAGGGATTCAGAAATGGATTTAGAAACAGATTCAAATGATGAAGAGATCTGCAAAACTGCAATTACCTGTTGTATTAATGTTATATATAGCATTGTATTACTTCTATATTATTATTGGATTAGACTATTGCATTTTCTTATCACCTCAAGGCAAACATATGTCTGTATGTTTTATTGCCATTGAGTTACATATTATTATCTGACTTATCTGCATTCTGAAATAAAAAATAGTATTTTATTCAGTATAACTTGAACAAGTAGGCTAGCCTGAGTTATAATATTTTCAGTAATGTAGGCCTGCTATGAAATTTGTAGTGATAGAATTCATGAGGTTTTAGTATTAGAGTATTGTTTACTAGGTTGTTAACTTACATTGAGTCAATGCATATATGCTAATGTGTCAGCCATCTTGGAATTCAATATTGCTACCAGGATGGAAACGTTATGATTGATTTCCTTGGTTCCTACAATGTTGGTTTCATCATTGGAATTAATTTTCTCACTGTAGCAGGAGCTAAAATATTGACCAAAGCATGAATTCATGGCAGCCATCTTGGATTCCAATATGACAAAAGTTATGTTGTCAATCTGTCAAGTAGTGTGTGTATGCTACTTGACAGATTGACAACATAACTTTTCTAACAGGAGTAGACCACCTCTATCTGAAACACACTGTAGCTGCTTGTGGCATTGAGTTACCTATGATGACAAAATCTAGACCAGGGATAGGCAACGCTTTTTGGCTAGAGTGCCGAAAAACACCACAGTGCCTACCTTGGAAGGTGCCAGAGTACTGGCATGCCAGACAAACAAAATGAGGGCAGGGGTACATGGCAGGATGCCCTGCTTGTGCCCCTTTCCCCCCCACCTAAAGCCCCTTCCCCCCCAGCTCTGCTGCCCCTTGCCCCCCACCCAAAGCCTCTGCCCCCCAGCCCTGCTGCCCCATGCCCCCCACCCAAAGCCCCTGCCCCCTAGCCCAGGGTCTGGCTGTAAGCAGCTACCCTGGCACTGGGTAACTGCTGGAGACCAGGCTGCTCTCAGCAGGGCTTGCAGCATCCCAGCAGTTGCTGCTAGTATGGATCTGATGTCTGAGCTGTGGAGCCCGGCACAGCTGTTTGCAGCCTACCTGCTGCTTGCTGCAGCTGCCCAGAGCCCAGGCTGGCTACAAACAGCTGCACCGGGCTCCAAAACCCAGTCTGGCCAGAGCTCTGTGCCGGGAGCAGGGGAGAGACCAGGGTTGCGCTGCCTCAGGCCCCTCCCCGACTGCTCGCTCTGATGCATGCACTGGTACAGAGCCGATGCCAGGACTCTGGAGCCTGGTGCAGCTGTTTGCAGCCTCCCAGCTGCAGCCAGCCCTGGCTCTGGGTAGCTGCTACCAGCCAGGAGCCCAGGCTGTTCCCAGCAGGTAGCTGGGATGCTGCAAGCTCTGCTTGGAGCAGCCCGGGCTCTGTTGCTGGCAGCAGTTACCCAGAGCCGGGACTGGCTGTGGGGTGCTGAGCAAAATGGCCTCGCCTGCCATGTTCAGCACATGTGCTGGGGGTTGTCAACCCCTGCTCTAGACCTTATTGGTCAAATTATACCCTCCTATTAACTGTTAGAGATTTGATCACAGGTTTTAGTGAAAACTGAAATAAAAAAAGCAGTATCATTTGTTGTTGGTATTCCTGCTTATTGTTTCTCATGAGATGCTAGCTTACCAACTCTGTGTTTGTTGAAGTCTGCTCTCGGGAATGCCATTCTCTTTCTTCTTCTTCTCCCTCTCTCCTCACTTTCGTAAACTCCATCATTTTCAGGTTTTCTGTTGCACTTGTCTTCCACCTTTGCTTTTTCAACCAACTCTTTCCTGTTGGCTAGAATCAAATCTAAAAGAACCTCCACTCCCATTGCTTTAGCTACTTTCTGCTTCAAAAAATTGTCCCCAACACATTCTAAGGACTCACTGTACCATCTGTTTCCTTTTGGATTACTTTCCCCAGGAGTTGCTTTCGGGTTTCCTTTTCCAGTAGATGTTTGTATAGCACAAAATCTACAAAAGGGATTGCTTTCTCAGTAGATGTTTGCATAGCTAAAGACCCCATTTACCACAAAGCCGTATACTTAGGATGGTGCTGTTCGTTGTTCAAAGAAACCCTTGTCAACCCAATCTTCTTTATATTGCAGTCACTAAAAGAGCCAAGCCATGATGAGATGTTAAGGTTTCAGGTTTCTTAGCCAAAACCAGAAATGTGGGACTTTTGGCACAACAACATCTAGAATGATTGATTCATTTTAGTTATTTGAAATAAAACAATCATTGAAATATCTCATTTTATGTCCATAAAAGGCACTCCATGGTATATCCATATAGGTTGAAGTTTACTTATATAAATGCTTTTGAATAATGCTACTAATAACTTTCTTTCAGCCTAAATATTTAGATTGTAAACGTTTAAGCAGTCAGCAATCCAGGCTATGTCTGATCATTATGTACACCTCTGCTTCACACTGAAGCCACTTATTAACTTTTAACATACAACAAAATACCAGTGAAATAAATTTTAGGATTACTGGTGGATTAACAGAACAAATTCAATTGAAGAATTCCCAATATCAGACACTTGGATTTATTTGAGGGAGAAAAATTTGACACACTTAAATTATGAGACTTTTAGGTTATCTGTAGTTCAAACACTTACCAGTACTCTGTGTTCTACAATGTTTACATATTGTTGTTTAGTCAGTTTTTCTGTCTTCTGGACTCTGCTCTCCAAAAGAGAAAAAAAAACTGAATAGATACACATTCTTTTACATTAAATGAAAGATATGATGGAGACTCATAAAGACAAGGGTTTTGACCCCAAAAACCCAGAAGGGTTGAGATGAAAGTCTTAATTCCTCTATTGCTATCACAGGAGTGGAAGTCTTCTTCCTCCTCCTTCTCTTCTTCTTTTTCTTCTTCTTCACCATCATCATTGAATCTATTTTTATCTTTTTCAAAATTTTGAAATCTCATTTATAATATTATCAAAACATTCTAACCAGATCTAAAGATGCTTGAAGTACCCAAAAAATGTTTATTAAAAAATTTAAAGTGCAAAAATGGAATTTCCAATGAATAATCTTGTCATATTTAACCCTTTGAAATTTAAGCCTTTGAAATTTAAGCCTTTGAAAAATTTCAACTAGATAGTTGAAGATAGCTTCTAGATAGTGCTATATAGCTTCTTTTTTTTTCCAATTGCCATTGGCAAAAAAATCCCCCCTCAGCTGTCCACCTGGTAACTTCATATTCATAGTCCTCTTTCATCTGGTCAAATGGAGGATTTTGAGTGTTTCTAAATTGTTACCGAGACTGAATATATTTGGCCCCTTTTTTAACATGTGCTGTCACTTACCTCCCTACCCTCTTCCTGCAGGAAAAGTGTTAATTCAGAAAGTTCTTGTGATACATAGAGCACTTCATCAAATTTTTGAAGAGCATGTGGTTTTTTGAAGAGTAGAAGATATTCATTTTCTCAGAGGATTTACAGAATTCTGTTTAACTTTTATCTTTGATTTTTTCAGAATCTCTCTCTGGCTTTTTGCCTGGTTATTGATGGTACAATCACTTTAAAGTTTCCTCACTTCCCCCAGAGGATACTCTTTTCCTAAGTATCTTGACGATTCCTTCAGACTTGTTCTTGAAGTGGGTAGCAGATTTAGGTGAAGTACAGACAGTCAAAAAGCCTGAGGCTGAATTGATTCAGTCTTTGCAGGTTAGTTTAAGCTGCAAAGATTGAACAAATAAGCAAATTAACACACATTCACTTTTGATTCAGGAAATGCAACGACATGCCTGCAGTGGCTCAAGCCAGAAGCTGGGGGGCACTAGAGCATGGCTCTCTGGCACATAGCCAGCATGGGCTGTGTGTTCACTTCCTCTTCCTGATGCCCCTGAGGTCTCTGGGATTTGCAGTCTACAATCATAGCAGCAAGACTCTGCAGGGTTGATCACTTCCTCTTCCTGCTTCCAGGAAATCTTACGTGCCTGGCTTTTTGCACAGGGAATGCAGCTGCTACTGGTACTGCTAACAATGCTGATGTTGGTAACCCTATGCAGAGAGCCTGGGCAGTGCCAATGAAGAGAAAGAAAGTCTGTCACAGGAACATCATGCCTCAGGCTCCCTGGAAGCCAGTGCTGGGAACCTGTCCATTTCCCCCTTCTCCAGATATGCTACTGGGTGCAAGGCTGCGTTTGAATGGGAAAACTCAGGGGGTGCTTCTTTCTCCTCGTCCCTTACCCCACAGATGCTCTGCTGGGTTCAGAGCTGCTCCTATGGTTGGGCAGAGGCAGTGCAGGGGTGCTCCTGCCATGGTAAACTGACTCGTGGGGAGGATTCTAGTGCACCTTCCTAGTCAGTGGCTGGGGCTCATGCCTGATTTGCCTCATTTTAGTTAAGCCACTGTCTGCTTATCTGTTACTTCTGGTTGAGTCACTGGGTCAGAGAAAGAGTTGGAAAAACTTAGAGAACATAATCAATGTCTTACTGGATCAGACCAATGGTCCATCTAGCCCAGTGTTGGATTTCTGAGAGTTGCAGGAGGAGATGCTTTAGAGGTATAGCATTGAACTAGGTTATATCTGTCCCTTGTTCATTACCATCCCTGGCATCCACCCTCATTGATTTAAAGATGCCAGAAGAAACATCTCTGACTGTTCTATTTAACAGCAAACATAGATCTATTGTTCATGAATTTTTTTAGCCCCTTTTTCAGCCTAGCTATACTCTTTACTTCTCTAACCTCCTGTAGTAAGGAGTTCCAGAAGTTAAGTATGCTCAGCATAAAAAAGTACTTGTTTTGTTAGTTTTAAACATGTCTCCTGCTAATTTCAGTGGGTGCTCCCTAGTTCTAGTATTCTGGGACTTGGTGAATAACAGTTCCCTATTCCTTTGTCCATGCCTTTCATGATTTTATAGATCTCTATCTTATCCCTCTTCAACCTTCTCCTTTCCAAATTGAAGAGTCCTAGTCTTTTTAGTTTTGGTTGCCTTTTTCTGTACTTTTTCTAATTCTACTACACCCTTTTTGATATGTAGAGACCAGAACAACACACAATATTTATAATATGGGCATACCATGTATTTGTATAGTAGCACAATGATGTTCTCAGGTTTGTTTTCTGTTTGTCTCTTAAAGATGCCCAATATTTTATTGGCCTTTTTTTCATCACCAGGGCACACTGAGCTGATTTTTTTTAGAGAACTGTCTAAAATGACTTTCCTGAGTTGTAACAGCTAGTTTAGAACCCAGTATTGTGTACATATAGTTCAATAGTTGCAGAGAGAGAGAGAGAAATCCCTCTCAGATATCCTCCAGCCCTGGAATTAGAGGAGTCTCCAAAGAGGTATGAGATACAATTTTTGCTCTGAAGCAGAAAGAGAAGGAATTCTATTTTTTCCCACATTCCAGGTGAGATTCCTAAGCACTGCATTATAGGATATAAAGACAGTGGTAGCATCACTATCTCATCTTCAGTTTTGTGAATGTTGCTTACATTTCTTCTGTGAATCTACCTGTTGATTTTATTTTTCAAAAACCTGAAAATGATATTAGTTACTTGGCCTGATGAAACAGAAAATAGATTGTTTACAATTTGCCAATTTTTTTTTTTAAATCTGGTGTTTTTTCCCTTTGTTACTGGATTGAAACATCAGTTATTCACGCAGCCTAAACAATGGAATCTTATTGTTGGGTTCTACTACAGATGTAATTGTCCTGACAGCACACATAATATCACCTTTATAGAAGCTGGTTTGTGATGACATTTATCAGTGCCTGTATGGAAATTCTACTAGGCTACTCTAAAATCCAGGCAAGTTTGAAATTATAGATGAAATGAGTAAGAAGGAATACTTACCAGTCATTCAGATTTTTCAAATATATTATTGTATACGTATTCTGTCTCAGACAGGCTGTGTACACATGTTCAGATGATTTGCAGGAATTCTCTTGGGTTTCTTTTCCTAGAAAAGACAAACTTAGTTGGACAGCCTTGAATAGATATTCAAATGCAGAGCCTCTAAAGAGGAAGGAGCTGGGGGCCCCTGTGCACACATCTCAGCTTGCTCTGCAGTCTCCCACAGTCTGCCTAGAGACAGATGGCAGCAGTGCACAGGACAGCCTGATAGACTGACCCAGACTCCTCAGGGTCAGCCTGTGTTTCCCTGCAGCATATGAGGATTGTAATTGGAGCATATTCTGCTCCCTGCTGGTTAGAGCAAGTAGAGTTTGATGAGGCAGATCCTTAGTTTGTATAAATGTTGGAAGATATTCATTTGTACCATCTGAGTACCTATGTCTAAAAGATGTGGAGATTTAGAGTAGAAAGTGTAGATCTTTAGAGCACCTTTGAAAGGATCTCAAGGAACTCCAGGGTGCCATGGTACCCTGTTTGAGAATCACTGTTTTAGATCCTTGGCTAAAGATTAAGTAGTTACAGTAGCTAACATTATTTGTTCCCCATCTGTTCTTTGCCTGAAGAATTGTACTCCTTGTCTTTTCATGAGGATGTTACTACCATGTGCCATAGATTTATTACCCTGAAATCAAACTTCTTTTTTTGGCTGTACATCTTAAATTGGAAAGGTTAACTGATTTAGGACATAGTATCCCTACTGTAATAAGACATGTCACCACACCATATGACACTAATGTTTCCTGGTCTTTGTTGAAGGGTTGTTGCTTTTCTGTTAGAGCTTAAGGAAATGTTTTGTGATCTACCAAGCTTGAAATGGGCCTCCTTAAAGTGCTTTTTTCTTATGCCGTAATGCTACAATTTCAATTAACACTATAATTAGAGTCCTGTGAATTTTAAAAGGGAAATGGTAGCCTTGACTTGAGAAATCAGCATCTCCCTGTCAGGAGGGCCTGCATTGTTTTACTTAGGAGGTGTACTACAAATCTCATTCATTTTTTTTGTAGGCTTTTGGGGGCAAGACAGTAAATAAGTGTGGATATCTGAGTGTTAGTTATAATAAACCTGTTTACTCATTACTGTGTTTTGTATTTTCAAACATTTATCTTGGGTACTACAAGATGAATGGAGATAAGCTTCTAGAATTATGACTTTTTGTATGGTTTGTGTCTAAAATTTTGAAAAAAAATGACCTGGAAATTGTGATATGTCTATGCATGCACATCCGTGCGTGCATTCAAACACACACACACACACAGACACACACACAGACACACACAGAGTCTATATAGATGTGTGTGTGTATGAAAAAGAAAAAAACGTATGATTATATAAGGCAAGAGCAATCCCACATTTATAATAGCGTTAACACATTTAATAGTGTTAAAATTTATAATTTTATTCAAGTTATATAAATAGAGCTCCCATATATGTTTAGTGGTCATAAGTGCTTTAGGTCTTATTTTCTAGGTTTCCTGGACAACTGCATTAGTGCATTCTATTTTCTGTTGCTCCACCTGGTTTTAGAGAACCTGGAATGGGATCTCTCGGGTGTGTCTACACATTCACTTTAATGCACATTAGCCTATTTTAATGCACATTAAAGCATCACAAAAAGACCATGTGCTTTCCCTAGTATGCATTAAAATATGCTAATGCGCCTTTTTCTAGTACTACACAATGAAGGTACTAAATATAATGTACATTACCAAAAGTGCATTAATGAACATGTAGATGTACCCCCATAGTCTAAAATATAGACCAGGACATTGTGCTATTTTTAACTTGGGGGCTGATTTTTTTTTTGTAATTGAGAATCTAAAACATAGCTGTCTATATAATATGGAGGTGAGGAAGAATAATGGTGGCAACACAGAGGAAAATTTGGGGGGAGGTTTTTAGGAGGTATACATGTGAAGACTGGCTCTTTCTTTGTCAGTCAAGTAAATCATCTTGTCTCTTTAGCCTTTCATGCATATCTCTTGTCTATTTCTTGTTAGTCAGTATAATAAAAAAGGCCTCTGTATTACTATAGAACAACGTAGGCAATTAGTTGGTTCTGCGGGCCACACAGAGAGTTTTGCTGAGCTGCCATGGACTGGGTCAGCACCCCCATGTTCTGCTGTACACAACAGCTCACCAAAACTCCTTATGTGGGATGGGGCCACGGGCATGGGGGGAGTGGAGTCTGGGAGCAGGATAGATGGGTGAGGCTGGGCAGGGTAGTGGGGTCGTGACAATGTGGATCTAGGGCCCTGGGGCAGAGCCACAATCTGCTGCTCATGGACCCCTGCGATGGGTGCCAGTTCCATGGGCTGGGGCATGCAGGGAATGGATTGCAGCTCTTCTCTGGCCCAGGCCTTGTGCTGTCCCCAAGATTCTGGGCTTGGCAGCTCCCCATCTGTGTGCAGCTCCCCATCTGCCTGGCCATGTGTCCTGCCTGCACAGCTTGTTGCTAGTCTCCATGGAGACCCCAGGATCACAGGGCAGTGATAGTACAGGGCCGGGGCAGAGCTGCAATCTGCTCCCTGCATGTCCCTGCTTGCAGAACCGGGGCTGTGCCCCAGCCACAGCTCCATGCTATCAGCAGGATCCTGGGGTTTCCCTGGAGACCAGCTGAGACCCACGTTGCCAGGCCATGTGGCCAGACTGACATGATTGGGCTGCAGGTGGGCAGTAAGCTGTGTCTGGGGCTGGGATCTTGAGATGGTAACAGATGGCGCTGCAACCAGGGCAGAGCCACAGTTCACTTCCCACACAGCCCTGCCTGCAGATCCCACACCCATTGCAGGGGTGTGTAGGCAGTCGATCGCAGCTCTGCCCTGGGCCCCAGCTCTGTGCTGTCACTGCTCCAAGATCCCGGGGTCTCCCCGGCCCTGCCCACCAATCTCAGTCCCAGATGCCACTCCCCACCTGCCCATGGCCCTGTCCGAGCCACGCAGCCAAGTACTCTGCCGGTGTGGGTCCTGCCCCTGGTAGTGGATGTGAGGCATACTCACTGGAGTGCTCAGGCAGCAGGGCTGGGTCTGGTGGCTGTGGCAGCTGGAAGGAGCTGCCGCTGCTGGAATATCTAAGAGTCTGTCTACCATGCCACCTCAGCTCTGCTGCATACCTAGGGCTGTTGGCTAGAGAAACTGGTGTGCCTTAACCTCACTGGCTTAATAGGCTGCTCAGTACAGGTGGATCTCTGAATATGCTTCTTTCACTATGCTTCTTTCCAAAGTTGTTCCTCATATTCTCAGTAAGAAGGGCTTGTGTTTGTTTTCCATCATTTTAACTACCTCAGATAACCTAGTTGCTCTTACATTTGGCCATTCTGCAGAAGTTTTAAAATTGTGACAAAACCTCCCATTTTGTAAAATCCAACACCAAAACAATCCTAAAAATGGGGATGTTGGGGTCCCTCTAATTATGAGAAAGAGAAGAGGTTTTTACTTGTGTGGTGGCTTAGGTTTGCTTGCTTGTTTGCCTTGTGTTTTGCTTGTTCATTTTTGCACACAATGATCTTGTAATTAAATGTCCACCTTTATGGAATTTGTTTTTTGCTATAGGATGCACAAACATACAAGTGTATAAAATCCATCCATCGATATTAGTTTCAAAATGGTATAGCGTTAGGTATTTGTGATTCTTTTTTTACTGTGCATTTGCGATTTTTCAGATAACTGAACTCCTCAAGAAAAAGAGTGGGGCTTTAAAGTGTCATGGCATTTTAGTACCAATGATTATTAACTTGAAAAGTGTCACAGCACTATTGGTTTAAAACTGGCTTGTCACAAATGGGATAATTATTCTAAATAAGAGCATGTCACTTTGAGGGCCAATTTCAAATAGAAATAGCGAATAGCGAACAGTGCAGGAATAATTGATAGGCTATTGAGTAATGATGACAAGATCTAGTTTCTTATGGTTAATTTGGTCAATTGATATTAAAGCAAATTGAAAACTGATTTAAAATCTTCTGCATTGAGGCTTCATACTGCCATGTATGATTATGGCATTTTCCAGCAATGTAGTTTCAGTTCAGTACAACACTTAAGTAAGCGCTTAAATCCAAATGCTTTCCTGAATTGAGGTCTGTGACAGTAGATTCAGAAATAGAAATAAGTAAATATTTTTTTTTTTTCATGATTTATATGAGTCACACTTTATATATAAATATCCCTCTGTGAAATTGCAGAATGTCACACACAGCTAAATTGCTACAATTTTACTATAAATACTGTTCAGTGGCCTGAATTTGGTTTTTAGCTGTCTCTGGAAGTTATCCCAAAACTTTTACACAGCTTGGCATACTTTGTACAGATGGCAGTCTGTGTTCAGTAATGACTTTTAACAGAGCTGCTGTATTAGATGAACTATTTTTCAATTTTAGACAGTGATTTTTTTCCCCTCAAATTAGGGTTGAGGTCATTGGTGCCACAACCTGGATCAGTTTATATTGCATCTATCTGTGCTATGCTTACAGCCTATTGTGATATGAGTTTAACAATTCTTCTCCGTCATCTTGGCACTGAGAGTGAATTTTACACTTTTTGTAAAATTTCAAACCAAGAAGCTATAACACTGACAAAATCAGAGAAATTGAAACATGAACATATGCCAGGAAATGCCCAGTAGGTTTTGTTTGTTGTATCTGATAAGTGGTTGTATGCTTAATAGTAAGACCATATTCCAGTCAATGTCATGGCCTGGTTCTGCTGATGACACAGAGTTCAGCAAAAATTCAGCCTCATAGAGCCTCAAAGCAAGCTACCTTTGTTCTTCCCATGTTCCAGGGCTGGATATCTAAGACACAAGCTTTTCATTATCTCCTTCAGTTGGTTGGTCATGGTAGTGTTCCTGTTTGATAAACCCCAAATGAAGTTTGGATTTCGTTCAGCAGAACTCAGTGTAGTGTCCCTGGTGTTCCACCCAAACTGTTGACCTAGCTGTAAGAGAGTCACAGAGAAGGGGGCTGGTAAACTACAATGGGTATAAAATTCTGAAGGTCAGATGTCTACCTTTTATTCATTAAAAAGTGAGTACTGACATTTTGGAGTTCTATGTTTATTGCCTCTTACAGAGAGAATTTTTTCATCTGATAAATAATAAGCTGTTTGTTTAGGCCTGAAAGCTCAGCCTGGACTCTCTAGTCAGACTTTGTTCTTTTTAGCTTATGCATCATCCTCAGTCATAAGGATTCTACAGGCCAAATTCTACCCTTAGCTACACCTGTGTATGTCTTTATTACTAATGATATTGCACCCCAAGACTAAAGTCAAGATTAGTGACTCATTTCTAATTTAAGCATTCTAAAAGCACAAAAGAAGATGCAGTCCACATCTGAGAAAGCATACGTTTTATTCTACCCTCATATATCCCTAAATCACCCTGCATTTGACAAAGGCTTTGAACATAATTTGGCCCTGTACATGAAATTTAGCAGCTCTGTTAATGCATGAGCCAGGGTAAAATCTGTCATTCTCCCAGAGTTTATGTGGATTTTGCAGTAAAGCCTGATTTTTGTCATGGAAGTAAGCAGATAGAATTTAGAATACATGTAGGGATAAGATATGTGGAGTATTGGCATTTCATACTTACATACTGATTATTGAAGGGCTAGACTGGGACTCTTTTTGATTACCCCATGTTAACATGAAGTAAAACTGCACTGCACCAATGGAACTTAGCATTCCAAAATTACCAGTAGGAATATGCTGCTGCCTCTGCCTCTGCAGGAAGGTGAAACATGAATTTCCTAAAGTAGCTGGCTGACTTTGCTTGTGTGTGTGGGAGGTGGAGGAGGTAGAGAACAGGAGAAAGGGGGTGGATGAATATGATGATATTCATATTTGCATAATAGTTGGATTTGTAAATCATAAGACTCAGGAAAAATGTGTATATTCTATAAGGGATATCAGCTCTTTGTTCTTCTCACCTGCCTGGACTAGCTGCTATTTCTCCCCTTTAGCTGAGAGATTTTTGTTTTATTTTCTCCATAAGTCAAAGAAAAAGCTCAAATATCAGCTAATAGTGCTCAGCTTCAGGCCAAGACACAAATGTGGCCATTGGCCATCCTATTTGGGAAATGCATTCATTTTGGCAGTCTGTGCCACTAGCACAGGGATGTTTCTTTTTTGGATGTGCAGAATATGCATTTGCTCCGATGAAGGATCCTCCTTCCACTCTTGCAGGTTGGGATAGGAGGGAAGAGCTGCTTTTATACCAAGACTGTCAATAATGTTGAGACGCGTCAAACTCAGCTTCCAGGTGAAACTCCTTCTTTCAGGCTGTGCAAGGGCACTTGCCTCTCCAGAGTTGGTAAGATTCCACTGAGGGATTGATATGGGACATGTGACCCAAAAATCAAAACCCAAAAGGCTGAACAGAAGGGAGCTCATGTCCTAAATATGGAACAGTTCCATAACTGGATACCATGAAATTTATTTCCTTTTTGGTTCTTTCATAGAAGACTGACCTTTCCCCTGTTCAATGTTGAATCAGCACCAGTTGCTTTCTGGGTTATTCTGCTGCCACAGTGTTGTGTTTTGGATTGAATTTTATATTATCCACTCTTTC
>NW_005842234.1:1646987-1669223 GCF_000455745.1 Alligator sinensis
ATAGGAATTGGGTATCTGTCTGGAAAGAATGATATTCTAAATCTGCAAGCCTATATTTAAAATATATATTTACATTATATTTTAAATTTAATGTAAACATTAATCACTCTTTGTCACTGTTCATTTTAATATCAAATTGTAAAATCTGTCAGTGATTTCTGGAGACATCTAATATACCTGAAATAAAATTCTGAATAATAGTTTTCTGAAAATTAACTCATGGACAAAAGCACTTTGGATAAAAACAAACAAACACATTTCCACTATTAAAACGTAACCATTTTTCATTCATCTCATACTTGTAAAGTGCTATATACTTTTTGATCAAACTTTCCAAAAACAAAACAAAACAAAAAAAACAGCCTCAGCCAGAGACCAAGCAAGAAAGATACAAGGCCCTTAGGTTTTCTGTTAAATGTCTAAGTAACTGAAAAGAGGCATGTATAATGGTAACAACAGCCTAAACCTCATAACTGCAGCACCTACTATACTTGTACATATAAATGTTGTTAGTCTCAATTACCATAATAGGTATCCCTTTCTGTTGGTAAAAAAAATCTAAATAAAGGTTTTTTACATTTATGTAAACAAATGGTTGGGTACAGTGGTGTTGCAGATTTGTAGAGGGCTTTATTTTGTTAATGTATTTTTCTCTGTAGAAGATCTAATGGGCAGATTGCATGCACTAAAATATTAACACTATTAAAACTTGAAAGTTCAGAGTCTGCAGCTGCTTCTTATGCTGAGCACCTCTTGAATGAAAGTACTGTGTGTATAAAAAGCTAGGGATGGGCACGAACCAAAATCTCTGGTACTCTCAAATCCTGAATTTTGGAATGGTGGCATTATGGAATTCAAATTGGCATCTGGATCTGAATTTTACACACAGTTATCCAGAACTTTGGGTCTTGATGTCCCTGAACTTTATGAACTTTGAGATCTGAGTTCAAAGTGTATGTGCTGGGTCTGACAGGATTTTTTTTTCTTTCCTTCAAAAATGTAAGACCACAACTATAGCTGATTTGCTAGAATTAACATCTGCAAGAGTTAATTCTGTGTGAAGTAGTATTAATTGCATTCCTTCGAGGGGTAATGTTCCTTCAATTATTTATGACCTGATAAACTGTGTTGCTAGTTACCCTGTTTAAAAAACAAGCAGCTTTTTTAGAACTTACTACAGGCAGAACTAATATTCACACTCAGGGGTCAAGGTTCACCACTTGAATTAGGTAAGCCACTCTGGCTGAAATAGAAAACCTTTTTAGAAATCCATTTTCAGTATGTAACACATTTTATAAATAAAATATAGTTGAAAATGTCTGTAGCCTTCAATCACAGTCCACAAAACTACAATAAAGGAAATGGGTTTGAAAGTTTGGATATAGTGTTCTCTGTTGCAGAACTAATTATTCCACCATCAAATAAGTGTTGAGTCTCTTCAGTCCATGTATCCTGGAATCCAATAAATCTTCACATTATTTCCTCACTTTCAACCCAAACTGCCTTTAAAATGCTCTGAAACAAGCAACAGATTTACCAACACTTTTCAGCACATATTATAAGCAAATAAGAGGGTTATGTAGAGTGAATTAAACTGAGATCAGAGTTGGCAAAATGGAGGAGGTTAGAGCATAATAACAGCTCTTTTCATTTTAGTAAGTACAAAGCATACTTATATAACAAAAGGAATTTTAGACAGATATTTTTGCGTCTTGGAATTAGTTCCATAATTTCAATGGTTTGTTGCACTGGTCTCCTGAGACAAAGGAGAGGAACCCAAAATATAACTTTTTTTGAATTAGCATAATTTTGGAAATAGAATCAAATGTTGCAGTTCAGCCTATCACTAAATGAAGTAAAGTCAACACTTTCATTTTTATTCAGTTAAAGAGGAGAATAATCTACTATTAACAATTTTTTCTATAAATTATATAAGATTCACTAGTTTCCACTCTAGATGTCATAATGTATAAATGTGTTAGTTTTCAATTGCTTGAAATATAGTCATCCATCAGGGAATGTTCACAGGTTGGTGAGCAATAGAAATAGTTTGGCACAGGATTGTAGAAATTAGTGATGGAAAAGGCCAATTATCCCCTGTGGCAGGGCACTGTAGGTGCCTGCCACTTTAAGGGCCTGAGCCAAGCAGCCAGCAGTTGCTTGATTGTGACAGCCATTTTAGATCCCTGGCTGCCTATATAATCAGATCAGTTTCCTGCTGGCAGGGGAGGCAGCAACATCGCCTGGCTGTAAGGCTTCATAGAACATCCTGGAGGTAAGGGCAGGAGCTGTAGGGGATGGCTTGGAGGCTCCTGGTCCTAGGCATGACCTAAAACTGCATCCTGCTGGGAGTGGGTGACCTCGTGGGGCTCTCAGTGGTGTGGGAGCCCCCAGGAAATGCCAGGCCAGTGACCACCCCAGTGAAAGGCGAGTAGGGGTGCCTTAACCCCAGCCCTCACCTTCGTGTGGGTTGAGAGTAAGATCTGTAGCCAAGCACAATGACCTGCTGCTCCAGGGAAGAGTGAGAGTCCCCATGAGACCCTGGAACACCAGTCATGGTGTGTGCTAAGAATAACATCAGAGGAGAATAGGCCAGGTAAGCTTCTGGAAGTGCCTGAGCCTGCTGGGGAGAGTCCCTACAGGGCCACCCATGCTCCCAGGAGCACCTGAGCTGGGAATAAGGAACCCTACTCCAGAAGTGCAGGCAGGAGGTGAAGGCACTGCTGAGGGCCTCAACTGGTTAATGCTGGGGCCAGGACCTAAGGGTCAAAAGGGCCAGGGACCCACCGCGAGGGATGCCCACAATGAGCGCAGAAGCTCAGGGTTCTAACTGGGCCTGAGACAGGGTCAGGGCTTATGGAAGCCAAAGGTCCCCATGGTTGGGGGCCACAGCTAATGGGTGAAGGCGATGGTTTAGCTAACTGCCTGGGATGCCATCTGCGAGACTTGGGGTGGAATGAAACCCTGGATAGCCCCCTGCCCCCCAATATCAGGGTGCAACACTGGGCAGCCTCCCACCTTAATTAACAACAAGGTGTGGTGGGCGAGACAGGAGGGTGGCATGCCCAGAGGCAGGTGGGGAGCTAGCTGCAGCTAGCTAGGGATACTCACTTCACACAATCCCCCAATCATACAAGATGGTTTCCTACAGTGTATTTTCAAGTGCTTTTCTTCCAGCTAGTTGCAAATACCTTTTAGCAAAGAGGCTTCTAACACTTCCTTTGATGACACTGTTCCACATTCTAACTGATCATGCTCTTGGGAAGTTTTCCTCAGATATTTTAGCATCATTTTTCTTTTTCTTATTTTCATCTCTCTGCTCTTTATGCCCACTTACATTCATTGTATTTGCAAAAGAACCATGGGGGGTGGAAGGGAATCATTCTAACTTAGGACTTTTCAGATGTTTTTGTTCTCACACATGGTTATATTTTATCCTCATAGATATACACTGTGGAAAGAAGTATGCTGCTGGAACAGTATTCAGAGAAAAAGGCCAAATGAAAAAGATCAGCCACACTAAGTTGTAGAAACTAGCACTTAGCTTGTGTCAGGCTCAGTAACATAATGTAGGGTAAACAAGCAGAGCAAATGCCCCAGGTGCTGCCTTAGGGGAAGGGT
This sequence comes from Alligator sinensis, assembly GCF_000455745.1. Classification (NCBI taxonomy): domain Eukaryota; kingdom Metazoa; phylum Chordata; order Crocodylia; family Alligatoridae; genus Alligator; species Alligator sinensis. The sequence continues at coordinate 1,650,609 of NW_005842234.1, forward strand.
GACAGAAGGATGAAGATGAGGCTTCTCACCTTGCTGTCACACCTTCTATGTAGAAGGTTTTTGGTTAGGTCTCCAAATACATTTACAAAACCAGGTCTGCAAAAGATTGGCTTATAACACAGAAAATAAACATCATAAAATTGAAAAGTGATTTTAAAATGAATATCTTCTCTGAAACATCATTTTGAAGCTTTGCAAAAAAAACTCGCAAAAGCATGATGTTAACATAAAAAACTATTTGTTTGATTTAGTGGAAACCAAATGAACATCACATTAATAGATCCCATTAGGTGTCACAAATACGTACATCATTAGAACTGAAAAATTAATGTGGAAGCTGAAGTTGACTGGATGGTAAAAGCATAATAACTTACTGAAGAGAGAAAGTGTATAAACTGTCAAAAACAAAAAAGGATTTTGATCAAAATCATTGCATCACATACATTGGGTGTAGACTTTTCTTCTTCCAGAGTGATGGTTGAAAAAAGTGGAACTGTTTGTCAGCTAAAATTATGTACCTGCTCCAGGGTCTTGCAGGACTGGGATATTTGTGATATTTGAGTAAAAGAAGATTGCACCTTATATATTAACTGAAAGTATTTACTTTTACTTTGATTTATGACTAGCACCAATTGGTCTTCATCATTTTTTGGAGTTTTAAAAACAAGCAGTAACCATTTCAGAATGAATCTGATGTTCTAGAGTTGACACAAGGACTTTAATTGTAATTTTGGTTGTTTTGACAATGGTGGTACTGATCAGTAGGGCTATGCGAAGCTTTGGTTCCTAATTCGATTTGGCGAAGATTTGGCCCGATTTGGTGGCTGAATCTCCGAATCCGAATAGAATCAGGAAACCCTTTAATCTCTCTGAATTGGAACCCTCCAAATTGATTCAGAGAGATTCAGAAAGATTCAGAGATTTGGACATAGACACAGATGTAAATGTTTTTTCTACATACCTCAAGGTACTAGGTGGCTCATCAACACTGTGACGGTGGGGTAGATGGAGCATCCTACAGGAGCGCAGTGGGGTGGTCCTCAGTGTGCTTGGCAGGAGACCTGGAAGTGGACCAAAAGCACTTTGGGTCTGCCAGGGAGTGTGCAGGGGAGCCCACTGTACCCTTCCTGACTCGCCAACTGGTGTGTCCTGGTTCTGGGGGACACCCAGGGTCCCACTGTGACTGATTGCTGAACTGGGAGGGCACGGAGAGGCTCCCCAGCATGCTCAGCAACTGGAAGTACTTTCTGTCCACTTCTGGGTTCACCTCTGAGCACACAGGCTCCCCACCCCCCGTGCTCCTGTGGGACGCTCCATCTGCCCTAGCATCACAGCGTTCATGAGCTGCGCCTGGTACGTCAAGGTATGTAGAGAAAACATTTAAAGCTGTGTCTATGGCTAAATCACTGATTCTCCGAATCAGCATTGAATCTTCAGATTTGGATTCAACTGAATAAAATCTGGGGACAGTGATCTGAGTCAATGCATTGAATCACTGTCCCCAATTCAGGCCAAATCCAAATTGAATACTGCCCTTTTCGCATACCCCTACTGATCAACATCACCAGATACATCTGCATTCTCTTCCTCAATAAACAGATCATAAGAAATCTGAAAAATCTGACTTTCTGTGCAAAACTTTTCTTTCTTGCTGCTTAATGTTTGGCAAGGTTTACATTTTACTTTAGAATAAGAACCTTTTGTGTTTATTTATTTATTCAATTGCTTGTTCTTTCCTTATTTTTTAAAATATTTTGAATAGTGTTGGGGTCAACTCATTTCATTATTAAACATGCAAGGGACTCTTTAATTGTCTTTTAAAGGAAGTTACAATATTTAATTTGGTTCTACTTAGCACTTGCCCCTAATTTAAAATTACAAAGAAATAAAACAAAAATAACATAGTATTTCAACCACTGTATCATGTTATAATGCAACAAAAAGGTAAAAATAATGACATACCAATAAAACACACAAAATAAAATTTAGATGAAAATTTGATATTCCATTTTTATCAGAAAACCTTTGTCATGAAATTTAAGAGAGAATTTTTTTTCACTCTGATTTAGAATAAAAACATGTTTTAAAACAATTTTGAGTACTGCCCAGCTGTAATACTGAGCTGGATAAAATTTAAATACTGATATTAGACATTACTGAGCACCCATCATCCATCATAAGTTTTGATCTCTGATTTAACTCTGAGGACTGAAAACTAAGAATTATTTAGAGGGGCAGGGCATTTTGTGACATCTTTTATTAGAAAAACTGTATTCAAGCATCTAATGCCCAAGAGCTTGTTCAAGAGATTTCCTATCTATATATATGTACAGTGGTAGGTATTGTAGGGCTTGCTACCACTGCCCTGAGCTTGTCTGCCTACAGGTGGTGACAGGGTGGACCTTGGCTTTGAATCACCTGGTCTGCCAGGAAGTTATTCTTATGTTTTCTCACCTGCCATGACTTTGATGTATATTCCGAGGAGGCACTACCCGCGGTGATCCTGCCTGGTCTCGATCCCTGTTTCTTCTGTGGGGCTCCAAACCTCCCCTTTACCCCAGCCTAGCCTCTCCAGATGGTGCTCACCAAATTCTTCTGCAGCCAGGTCACAGTGCTGCATTTTGTGGTCTTATTTGGCCCTCTACCCCGGGGTGACCTTTGGTCTCTATTAGGTACACCCTTCCAGGGCTGGTCTTGGCCTGTGCTCAAAATCAAAAGAAACAGCAAAAAAAACCCCAAAGAAAACCTCAGCTGCTCTGATCTTCTCTGGATCCTCTGTTGAAAACTCTGCTCCGGAGATTATCACAGTCTTTGTAGACTCCCTTGCTCTGGATCCTTAGCTGTGGCTCCGCTCCGGAGATTACCATCCACTGCGTGTGTACAGGCCTCCTCCTGCCTCCTGCTCAGGGTCACTCCTGCAGCATTCCTCAGGCATGTTCCGTAGCCCTTGCCTGCCAAGACGCTCAGCTGCTCCTCTCTCCCTGTGGCCTGCAGGGGACTGACCCCTCTCTGCCCCTCTCTGGGGCTAGAAATACCTTTGGGCAGCCTCCCTTCTCCAATCTTGAATGAGATGCTGCTCCAGAAGTAGGGTGGGTATTTTCCTTCCCTTCTAGTCTCCAGCTGCAGCCCTGCTGGCCTTCCATACTGTGAGTTTTGTCTCACTTCTTCACTATATAGTTGATCTAATAAAAGATATCACAAAAAAGCCTTGCCTCTCATACATTTCCTTGACCATCACAGGTACAAGAACACTCTAAGCATACCAAGCTATATAAACCCTGGTCTGAGCTGGCCAGGGGGTGGCTGGCTGAAAGGGTGAACTCCTGAGAACTCCCAGAGAAGCTGTGGCAGCTCTTCAAGGGAACATGCAATATATCTAATAAAGAATATAGTAGTATGAAGAATTAGCTACTGTAACAGAGGACCAGAGCCCTGTTACTAGGAAGCGTGACGGCTCCTTTAAGAACAGAACTTTCAGGGCACAGCAGGCTGGCAGAGCTGGGGTTAAAAGCTGAGCCTGGCTGGCTGGTCAGCTGATTGGGGCATCAGGTGATCAGAAAAAAGCTCAGGCCAGAGCTATATAAACCCTGGTCTGAGCCAGCCAGGGGTGGCCGGCTGAGAGGGTGAACTCCTGAGAACTCCCAGAGCAGCTGTGGCAGCTCTTCAAGGGAGAGCAGCAGGCAGTGGGACGCAGAGACACAGCTGGGACCTGTGAGCAGGCAGATTGCCTTCTTTACCTTTATTTTGTTATAGTCCAGGGGATTACTGTTTATGTTTCATTTGTGAAGTAGTGGTTTGTGGCTGAGGCTGTAGGGAAGGTGGAGCCCTCATTAGCATCTATGGGGCTCAGTTGCAGAGGGGCTGGAGAGCCCAGCACCAGAAGGCTGCAGCAGACAAGGGCCAGGGGCCCAGTTGGGGGCTAGGGCCTTAAAACCAGGCCTGACACAGTAGGTCTGGGCTAAAGGGCCTAGCCGTATAAAAGGGAACAAGGTCGGGTAGGCCAAAGCCCCAACAGAGAGCCTGGGAAAATTGTAGAGGACCACAAGCCCAGAGCATACAAAGGTGCTAGAGCCTCAGATCCTGGCCTATCTAGTGGGCCTAGGCTGGTGGGCTTAATTAGAGAGAAAAAGTAGAAGCTGAGTAGGCTGGAGCCCCAACAAAGGCAAATAACACCTGCGAGGCATGGGGCACTGCAACAGGGTGACTGCCTGGGCTGGTCAGAAGTTGACCTGCCCACCTGCTTCTGGGCTATCCACCCACCTGTCTCTCCTGCTATGCCTTGTTGTTCAATAATTGGTGTCTTGATTAGGCAGGAGGCTGCCCATGTCCTGCTCCGATGCCAGGGGATGTTATCTGTGGCTACAAAACCTCCCCTGTGCTGCAGTCTATGCCTTACAGATGGCATCCGCATGATGTTCGTAACCCATACCATGACTAGTGCTCCAGGGTCTCACAGGGACTCTCACTCCTCCCCTGGAGCAGCAGGTTATTGTGCTCAACCTTTAGGTCTTTCTTTTGACCCACACTCGGCCTTCTTGTGGCGGAGGACTTACCGGGGCCCGGACTCACCCCTAGCTTCCTGGCTGTGTTCCCCTATTCGGCCTCAGGCCCAACTATGGCCTCAGGCATTCAAAAACATACTTTGGCTTACTCCCCACACATGGGGTTCCTACTATGCCCACTCTAGGGACTCTACACAACATCTCAGCCTGGGGTCTTCTCATCATCTTCACAATCAACTACTGACAGGGCTGGCCCTTGCATTGCTCTTCAGGATTACTCCCAGTTCAGCCCTGCTCAACATGCCCATGGGACTGCCCTTCAGGCCTTCCCCCTGTTCAGCCCCACTCAGTGCCCCTCGCACACAGCCCTTCAGGCCTACTCCCATTCCACTCTACTCTGTCAGGGGCCACCTACATCCCTGCCCTCTCAGGGCTTTCACACCTGCCTTCTCTTTCCAGGGCCATACAACTATCCCCAACCAGGGGCCTCTGGGGTCTTCCACCCCTTAGGGCTCAGGTGGTCATAGCTGTGCCTGGCCCTTGTACACACTGAATTGTGGGGGCTAGGGGTTAAGGCCCCAACACGCCTTTCACCAGGGTGATAACTGGCCTGGCATTTCCTGGGGACTCCCGTTCCACCAGGAGCCCCACCAGGCCACCCATCCCCGGCAGGGTTAGGCCATGCCCAGAACCAAGTGCCTCCTGCTCTTACCTTCTGATGTTCCTGCTACAGCTCAGCCAGGCGATGTTTCCGTCTGGGCTGACAGCAGCAAACTGCAGCCTTTATATACCTGGGTCTCAAAATGGCTGGAACAGGAGCCATCAGGCACTTGCTAGCTGCCTGACTGGCCTTAAAGTGGCAGGCACCCAAAGGTGCACTGTCACAGGCACGTTAAGGGGAGGTCAAAGCATGCAATTAGCCCTTAAGGCAAAAGCTCCTCACATTGGTGAGTGAGAGCATGGATCTTGCCTGGGAAGCCCTGGGGCAGCCTCCTCTTCAAGAACCAAGGGATATTAAGTCACAGCAGGTGAGCAAAGGGGAGTCTGTTCCCAGAGGAAAACTGAGATACCAAGGGATTTTGGGGTACCATCATAGACTTCAAAATACCACTGAAGATGTTACTTTGTTACAGCTACTGTGTTAACCAGGTTTTAACTGAAGTTCCAGGCCTCTTTTTGAAGTATTTTTTTATTCAAGCCAACTAAGAACCCCCAATAATTCATGTTTTCATCCACACCCCTTTCAGATGTTTAACCATAGTTATTTTGATCTCTGTTCAAAGCTCTATTTATAATCACCACAGACCTCACTTGGTGTCCTTGTAGATTTCCATATAGTCCTATAATTGTATCACTGTTCTCCTAGGTTGGAAATAGACATTGCCAAATGAAGTAGATCAGCTGTGCTGGCGTATGTCTCCCATTATCCCACCCATTGAACTTGTGGGACAATAAGTGACATGTTCCACCCTTTCAGAGATGTGCCCCGGCAGTCTCCAGATTCCTGGAGATTGCCGGGGACTTCTCTCTACAAACAAGCATCTCTGATTTTTCCCACTTCCAGAGACATACTTCAGAGATCCCAAGGGCATGCCTATGGGAGCAGGGAAAGCTGGGATACTACAGTGCGGCCCCAGTTCTGGGACTGCACTAGCATATCAAACTCTGATCTGGTCCTGGGGCTGAGGATGCCAGTCTGCTGATTGGTGGTCTCAGCCCCTAGACCAGATTAGAGCATCTTTGTTTTCCCTGCTTCTAGAGGCATGGCCCTGAGATCTCCTGGGTTCATCTCTTGAAGCAGGAAAGTTGGGGTTCCCAGCTTGCAGAGACGCAACTATAACAATCTCCAGAGTGAGAAGCAGGGAAAGCCAGGCAAGTGTTGTTGGGGTTTGAGGGGCACGATCCTGTGCAGGAATTTCTGGGGTGTGCAGGACTGTGCCCTTTAAGTCCTGGGAACACCTGGCTGAGTTGATTGGGAGAGTGCAAGCATCTCCAGGCTGCCTGCGCTCTCATGGCATAAAGCAAATAGATATCCACCACAACAAAGTACTACAATTTATTATCAACTTTGGCACAGCCACATTGTGGTGCAGCAAAAAGCATGGATATCTATTTGCTGTAGCTTTGTGCCACCATAAAAAATGTTATGGTGCCACAAAGGCAGTGAAAGACGATATGTTTCCACTCTTATAGAGGTATCTTAATGTTCTCATATCAATTCTCTTTTAAATATTTTAGTACGTTTTCATTTACATAGCAAAATTAAGGCCTAATACATCTTGTACAAGAGACGCTTTCAAATATGTCATGTTCATGTAAATAATTTTCATGGATGTACATAGTTGGAGAACAAGAGAAGGTGAAAAATCTGTAAGATCTACTGGATTTTGCTTTTCCCAGGTTTGGAGTGGGAGATTTCTTTCACAACCCTGAAAACTGTCATTATTTGACCATATAGTTGGTGGAATTACTAGGCAGGTCAAAGATTGAATTGTAGGTGGTCTCTTCAGTCTAGGTTTGAGAGAAATAAGTCAAATGCAGGACAAGCTTTAATCCTTTTTCTTATATTGCACCTATGTTATGGTTAAACAAGAAGCTATAAACTGGGCACCTTTCACCACTATTAAATGTACATAAACTCAGAATACAGGAATGAGAGAAAAGACCCCAAATTTTCAGTGATTGATACTCTATAATATAGGATTAATTTATAATGCATATATCCAAACAGTGCTTTAAAAATGAGTGGTTTTTATTTGCTGTGTAAGTATTGACTTCTAAATTCTTTTGTAGCCTCTTATGTTCATATAGCCAGACAGTGATGGTTCCTTGCAGAGCTGCTTGGGAGGGGGATGCCATAAAGACCCTTCCAAATTAGGGGCCTGCATTAGAAGCTGTAGTCTGTGGCTCAGTTTTTTTATTTATACCATTCAGGAAGTTTAAAAGGGGCTTAAGACCCTGTTTAAATCTCTTTGATGCTGCCAGAGTAGGTCTTACTGTCAGAATCTGAGCACCTATCTCACATAAGCACAAGGACTGCATTCTACTGAAAACTTGTATTGCCCAAAAACTTAGTCTTAGGTGGAAATTTTAGCTGTGTCCACTTTCCCGTTTCTTGAGTCCATTCTCTGGGAAGCAAATGATCTTTCACAAGGTAAAGCTGAAGAAGCTCATGGGACTCCAGGAAACAGCAGACTGAAACTGCTTGAAAACTGATAGCTCCCTGGACTGTAAATTCTCCTAATTTTCACATAGAACAATGCAATTCTCTCAGAGCAAATTAAATTTTGAATGCAGACAGTAAACTAACAAAACAGTGGTTCCAAATTTGGACATAATTTTTCCCCCACTTAAACATTTTTACCTCGTTATGGTTCAAAAAGACTGAAGAACTGTAAACAGGAACCAGATGCTATGAATCCTTAACTTTTAACTTTTATTTCCTTTTTAAAAAACTACAGATTTCTAAATTAGAGAGCATTATTTGCTGCTATTTACCAATTCAGAATACCAGAGTAGTAGAATATATGATGAATGAAGTATGGTATTAGGGCAAGATTTGCTGCTTGGCAAAATTTCAGACACAGATAGACAGTAAACTTATTTTAGACTATGGTTAGAGGTTGAGCACCATGCTACCTTTCAGCATACCTAGTAAAATTGAAGGTTTATATTTACAAGCATACATGTAACACCACATATCTTAATAATACAATTTATTTAGTTTAATGTCTATTCTTCTGGTATATACTGCACTTCCTAAAAAGGCTCTGGGTGCCTTACAATACAAGACAAAAATATTGAAACAAAAAAAAAAGTATTAAAACTGGGTGTAATAAAACTTCTAGTATTATGTATTTAAGAGTTTGGGCCAGATCCTCAGGGTAATAATAATCCTGGTAAAATAAGAAATATACAGGCAGAAGTTAACAGAATCCATAGCTCTAATTGACCAAGGGCCATTACTATCTGTCAATTCAAAGTTGTCCCAAGCATTGCGACTGTGAACAGTAATAATATACCTTATTTTGTCCTTAATGCATTTTGCAGAAAATTAGACTTTAACTCTTTGGTGTTTACAGAAAGAACTAAAGAAGGTTATTTTGTAGATCAGCTAAGGGGATGATACTCTCATGTAAGTGTAAGCACATTTTTGTTCATAACTCTCTAGCAATATAGGAAAAACATTCTCTCTAATGTGTAGGTGCTGACATTGTTGCAAAATCATGTGCTCCCAAAAGAAATAATATATATTGTGAATATCCATTTTTATACATATTCCCTTAAGCGGATTTGTGGCAAAATCAGAGGGGAAAAATATTCACCCTGCACTTCTGTACCCTGGAATCCAGATCTAAACAAAAGAGTCAACTTAACAAAAAATCTCAAGCTGCTCCCTATTTTATCCTCGTGATAAATATCCTGCATAGAGAACCATTGTCAGGTCTCACAGTGTACAGCATTTGCTTTGGCAGTAGTCTCAAAGCTTTCAGAAATTTCTGGAATGTTTTAGGCAGCAACTGTGAGCCTCAAATAGAGGTGGTAGTTATATCAAGTCATAGCTTGCAATGACTTTTTTCCTACCGTGAGCCTCCAAATAACACAAATGGTCTTATTGTTTTTTACTTTGTGATGGATTGCTTGCAAATATTTTCCCTTAGTCATAGCCCTTAAATATTAACTTATGATAGCATTATTCATATGAATAAGCAAGCAAGGTTTGGGCCTTAAGTTTTGTAGAAATAGGCCATATTATTGTTCAAGTGTTAGATCCAAATGCTGAAGTTGTCCATATTGTGTTCTCTGAAGATCCAGAGTAAAAGTGGACTTTTTCTACCACATGATGTCAAAGGCACCAAAGCCTCCAAACTTCATAGACATCTTGGCATTTTTAGACAAGACTGAAGGTATTTTATCTCACAAAACCTGACTACAACAGATGTATCTCTTTCAGAATTGTGAAAGGATCTGTGAGATCTTGGAATACTTCAGGCCAAAAGTCTTCAGCCAGAAGCTATTGCTTCTGGGAACATCTGGGGCTCCTAGTAGGGCTGTGCAAAACAGCACCATTCTATTTCAACTTCTGTTTTGATGGGACAGTGTTTCATTTTGAGTTTTGTTTAGTTTCAAAACCACCCCTCCGTTTCGTTTTGTCGAAACTGTTTCACTGTTTCGATGCTGTTTTGACATTTCTCTCATGAGGAAGCATGAAACTGCCTATAACTTTGTCATTTCATGACTGATTCAGATGAAACTTGCAGGGATGGTAGCCCCTTCTGAGTCCATGAAGCCTGCCAAGTTTCAAGGAGATAGATAGAGGGGTTTCTGGGAAACTGTACCTCAAGCTGCGGACAAGCAAAACTCATGACATGGGTGACAGTGTGTGTGTGTGTGTGTGTGTGTGTGTGTGTGTGTGTGTGTGTGTTAAGGTGCAACAGAGTGAAAACTGCAGGCATGCTAGGCCCTGATGAGGCCATGGAGTCTGCCAGTTTTCAAGGAGATTGGTGCAGAGGTTTTTGGGAAACTGCACTTCAGGCTGCTGACAAGCAAAACTAGTGACATGGGTGACACTTTGTGTGTGTTAAGGCACGCCCTCACTGGTGCTAGGGCCTCTACATGACATGGTATTGTGCCACAATGAGGTCTTCTCCTCCCCTACAGCCTCATCTCAGTCCACCACTTTAAATGACAACAGGTAAAAAAATAACTTGGTGAGCAGCAGCACAGTAGCGCCAGCAGCATCTCAGGCAGCCAAACTGTGACAGTGCCTTTCTTTCCTCTCTACAGGAGTTTCATGTACAGCAGCTGCCAGAGAAGTCTCCCTGACAGCCCTAGCCCTGGGGTTTAGATGTGTCTAGGGTACTGCCTCCTTCCGGTCAGGTAGTAGGGGTGTAGGTCTAAGGACATGGCACTGGCAGACACAGTCCTTTCCTTTGGGCCAACCTAATCTGGTATGTTTTAGCAGACCAACTGAAGAGTTAGTTAGAGAAATATATCTTAGCAAGCTTTTGGGTCGAAAAACCCTTTGTCAGACTGAGGAAACACTTGCAGTTGGTGTGTGTGCTGTTCCTGGATAGAAGGAATAGTAAAGAAGCCAGAGGCTGGCATGCAATGCAGGCAAGGAAGCCAGTTAGTGAAAATGGAAATGGAGGTGTCAGGGGGTGAGGGACAGGCTGGGGTGGGGGGAAGGGGGATGTAGCAGCACAGGTAAAAGTACCTGGGGAGTCAGATGTCCGGCAGGTTGTAGTGTGTCATAAATCCCTGGGAACTCTCCATTTGGCTCTGAAGTTCCCCTACTATGGGGATCACCTGGCTAAGGAGGGCATCACCAGTGTTGAGGGTCTCGGTTGCCTCAAGGAAGGGCTTCAGGACCACCAAGATATGGGAGATGCTATCCCACTCAGGTCTGTTAAGGGGACTGCTGGTCCCAATCTCCCTGAGCAAAGCCATCTCATGGATGGCCTTCTCTTGCTCCAGTAGCCTCTCGAGCATCCGGTATGTGGAGTTCCACCGAGTCTCCACATCCTGCATGATTTTGTGCAGCACTATGTTCAGCTCTGCTTGTTTGTCCTGCAGCATCTTGCCCCTTTTGATGCTCTGGTGGAAGTAGCCTGCCACCTTCCTGCATTTGGAAATGGGCTTGCTGGTGGTGCTGGCACCATCACCAGCAGCCCTGTCCCCCTCCAAGGCATCCATGACTATGAGGTGGAACTTGTGTGCCACACAGTAGATGCCAACAAAGTTGGCATCATGGACCCCCTTGACCATATTGGCCCCATTGTTAGTGACCATGGACCAGTGGGTAAGCTTGCCCTGCCCAACGAGCCACCCCTGTACCAAGCAGTTCGTGTCCCCCATGATCTCTGCTGCCTGGGACTCATCCAGCACCTTGGCTTGAAGGAGAGCCCACTGATGGCCTGACTGGTCACACCAGTGCCCTGTGAGGGAGAGGTAGGTGTAATCTCCACCCCAGCTGCCCCAGATGTCTGTGGTGAAGTGTAAGGCCACCTGTGGACCTGTCTTGCGCAGCTCCTCCCTCAAGGACTCCCTGCATGCCTCATACAGGGAGGGCACCACTGTCCTGCTAAAGGTGGTGCATGCAGGCACTTTGTAAGATAGGGCAAGAAGTGCTACAAGCCACCTGAACCCTGGCCGCTCACCTAGGGAGAAGGACTGGCTATCCAGAGCAATCTTCTCCCCAGTGCCCTGGGTGATATAATTTGCTCTCATCTTCGGAACTCCCCTCCCCCCCCATGTGCCCGCCTTTCCCCCACTGTTCCAGGGTGGCCTGCCTCTGCTTTGTGGGGATGGGGGCTTTGGAGCGAGAGGGGGGTCTTTCCTTTGGGCATGCTCCCACTGGTGCCAGGCTGAAGAGGAACAAGGGCAAGGGGGTGGTGCCTGCGGAGATGCATCAGCATCTCTGTGGTGCTCATGTGTTTTGTTCTCTTGCCCCAGCTGGTTTTGCTCAGCAGTGCCAGCAGGTAGCATATGTGGGATCATCAAAATGGGATCATCAAAATGATCCCAGACCACACTACCTGCTCACTTCTGGGGTGCAGGTGCACGTGCGGATGCTGCCTTTTCCCCCTCCTCAGCAGGCAGAGGCACAGCAACAGGAGGAGCGGACTCAGGTGAGCCGCTTGCCTCTGCAACTTCTGCCTCAGCCTCCTCCAAAGTGCCTCCTGGGGAAGGAGACCTGGATTTAGGGGAAATTTGAGAGGTGTATGGAGCACAAACTCAGCTGATTTCCCCCACCTTCCCCAGAATTTCCCTTGCAAGGGCAATCCGATCCAGCTCCAGCTCTTCCCCTGGCACTGGAAGGCTAGGCATGGGAAGTGAAATGGGGGTGGAGGAGACTGTTATGCTGGTGCTGGTGCTTGTTGTCATAGTGGTGATAGTGGGGGGTTATGGCTGGTGCCCTTGGAGGAGATGCAGTCTCAGGCATGGGCAGTGGCCCTGGCACTGCTCCCTTTTCCTTGCTGCTTCTCAAAGCCTCATCCCTGCTAGTTGTAGGAAAAAGGCTGCATCTCAGGGAACTTACACCTCTCCCTCTACCCACTCTTCTGCCCTTCCCTGAAGGCTTGCCAGCTGTCTTTCCACCGTGCTTCATGGTGTGTTTCATAGTGTCTTGTTTTTATACAAATATATAAATGTATTTGCCTTCCTATATAAATCCTATAAGGTGTATAGTGTGTGCCGCAAGATAAAAATGTATCTGCTCCTGGAAAACACAGCTCAGTAACTGTCAGACCCCAAGGCAGAAAGCAGGCGAGTTCAAGCAATGTTGTTTTTTATGCTGTTTTTCCAGCTCTCTCCCAGAGTACTGGGATTCGAAGGGACCTCAGGGAAGGATCACAGTCACTGGCCAGCTACACAGTCAATATGAGAGCAGTCCTTCCCTTCTCTTCCCTGCTCTTTCCCCTCCCTCTCCTTACTTTCTTTTTCCCTGCTGTCAAGCCCAGCTTGAGCTTCAAAACTCAAAATGTTTAAAATCTTTCAAGACATTTTGACTGATCTCATTTCGTTTTGAGGCTGTTTCGAAGCCCTTCGTTTCATTTTGATTTCGCTGTTTCGAGCTTGAAACAAGTCAAAACAGCCAGTGAAATCTCACACAACCCTAGCTCCTAGTACTTTGAGAATCTGAATTACCACCTCTAAGCACCCCTACAGTTTGGGAGCTGGACTCAATATCTAGGGGCTGAGAAGACCTGTTGCACTTCAGTGATGCTGGCATCTCCGAGTGAGGTCAGTGGATCCAGTACATCTCAGCAGCCTCCCTTTCCCCCCCTCCAATCATATCTGCATGTGCTAGTATGACAAGACATTTCCATGTGACACTGAGTCACCTTCAACGCTTCTTTTGGGTAGGAGTTCTAGACAAAGTCTCTGGAGTTGCTCCCTGCTGATACCTTAGAACCTTTATTTGCATTTGGTGTCTTTTGCAACTCCTGGTGTTCAATTGGAGCAAGATTTAAATGGTCTCGGTATGTGCCAAAACTGAACATTGCCAAGGTTGATGTTCTGGGTAGGAGAAGAAAAGTGGTGAGTATTATCTTTCTCGCTCTTTCAAATAGCTCTTTTGGATATTGTCTCCTAGACCAAAGAATCAAACAGATTTTCTGAAGAGATTTGGTGACAAAAAATGTCATAAGTAGCAAGTGATTTGGGGTGTTTTATGTTTGGATGCCAAACTTGAGAAGGGCCTTGATTTTTCAGAGTGGATGCTTAGCACTTTCTTAAAATCTGGTGCATTTAAAGTGTCTTAACTCACTGTATACCATTCCCTTTGCTGCTGCAGTTTTAGAACAATCTGTTACTTAAAGATATTTTAAAGTTATATGAGCACAATATTTCTTAGTTTGTCAGTCAGCTCATAATGATGATATTGCTAGCATTTGTTCAGAACTCCTAAGTTTGCTCTGAGGCTGGTCAGGTATGTGGAAGCATCTCTTCATATAGCGTTCTCTATTTTGTTCTAAATTAATGTTATCAGAAACATCTCTGGCTGGCTCAAAGGGGCTTCCTGTAATTGGGTATTGAGTCATAGCTGAATTGCATAAATCTGAAACAAAAGCTAGATTATCAAAACAAACAAACAAAAAAAGGGGGTGTTTTGCTTCAGGTATATAGGCTGTTGTTGGCTGGTATCCTAAAGGTGAGACTGATATACTTTCTTTTATTTTGTTTCCAAATGTTAGGTCAAAAAGGTACACTGTCCTGTGTTTCCTTCTTCCTGTAGCCTCTAAGAATATTAATTTTTAAACTTTATGTGAAAAATACCTGGGAGGTTTCAGGGTGATGATGACTGGTTTCACTTCAGAAGATTTGCATTTGTCTTCATGTTTATAGTCATTACATTTTGTAGGCCCTCATACGTATATTTATTTATTCATGATTTATTTTTATCCCCTGCCTTTCCTCTTTCTAAGGAATAAAATCATGTGACAAAGTAATAAACGGCGACTATTTCTTTGATCTCAATTAAAAAAAATCAAAACAAGTATCAGTTTTTCAAAATGAAACTTCATTTAAAAATATTTTTTTCCCTCTAGGGTAAATTCTAACCCAGCTGCTCACCCCACCTCAAAAATGATTATTTTTTTTTCTTTTCAACTCTGTTAAGATGATTTTATTCCCAAGAAAAACACAGCCCAACTTATACAAACACTCCCTTCCCCACACTCTTTGAAAATCCTGACCGAAGGTTCATGTTGTAAGTCAGCAGCACAGGAAAATGTATTTGACTAACAATTATTTTCAATTTTCTTTATTGTCTTGGGAATGTGGGTTGGAAGAAGGTAAAGGGAATGTATTTGTACCTACACCATACATCATAGGACACTACAGAACATCATACCTTATAGAACGTCAGCCTCCGCACAAACCATGTGCATGAGGTTCATTGATGGGGCATAGCTTGCTCCCCTTCAGGTTACAGGGTACTAATAATATTGCTCTGTTTCAAATCTTAGCCAATGTACCTGCTTTTTCCACTGGAGAGAAATGGAATTGTAGAGAAAATCAACAAGTTCTTGGCCTGTCTCATTCCTTCTTTGGAAAACTTTCTCAGACTACTATGGTTGTAAAAGGCACTTATAGGTTGTAAAAGGCACTTATATTATAGACCTGTATCTGGAGTACTGACTACTGTGAGATTAGAATGTCAGCTTTCATTAGAGAACAAATATTTCTTGTCTTCATGGATGTAAAAAAATGCTGGAAAATATGAATCCTGTGTAACTCCTGCCTGCCTGAGTGGCAGACGTAAACATTTGTTCCAAGAAGTGGTAACTGGCTTGTTCAACTTTAGTCTGAAACTTGATATTTGTAAAGTACTGATGGTGAACTTTGGACAACAGTAACAGGTGTTACTATTATGTATTCATTTATTAACCCTATCCCAGGGCACTTTTAAATTAAATAAAAAAATGTCTATATAAAAGGCATATCCTAGTTCAACTAGGGGTTGGATTAGATACAGGAATCACTGGGTGAAATCTATAGTCTGTGCTATACATGACATCAGAATAAAGATTTTAATGGTTTTCTTCGGGCCCTAAACTCTGAATTGCTCAGGGTCCATGACTATACCTCTTGAAGTCAATAGCCCATTTTTAGATTTACATGGAAGCAGAACTGGCTTTAAAAGTTACTTTATCTGTGCTGTGTGTGTGTGTGTGTGTGTGTGTGTGTGTGTGTGTCCAGTATCACCCTCAAGCATTTTTATGGCACTTTGTCAGAAGAAGCGTGTCAGTGCAAATATAGACATTCCAAAATGTAAGCTCTTTCAAATTAAATAAAAGCATTACATCATTCTAGGGTTAATAGTAACCGAAGAGTGCAACAATATATCAAGATACTTTGTACAATTTTCTAATATAAGGAGAAAAAATAGAATAAAGATTATTGCTCAGAAAGAAAATGAATACAGGCAATTTGAATCCACTCCAGAGAACTGGTTTACAAGTAGCCCTTAGCTGCTCTATACCTGCTATTTCTCAGGCCATTATAATGAATCTTCAAACCTTTTTGGTTTAAATGTAAAAAAAAAAAAAAAATTGCTAACTACTCAAAGCTGAATACAAGGCCCAGCCTAAATCTATAGCAGCCATACATCTCAGCTGCTCATGACTGAAGCTTGAGCCCTAATATTTAATTTTAATTACATTTGCTTTGTTTTAAGCATGTCTGTGTTTGTGAAGTCACTGAGGAAGAGCTAAATTAAAGACGTGACTTGTGCATTTGCTTGGTTTCCTGTTATAATGACATGACAAAGTTACTTCCTTTGGTCTTCTGCTTTATGGTTTAAAGAAGCGGAAATACTATAGGAAGACATGGTTGTGGGTAAAAAATCAGGCTTTTTAGCTGTCCAAGCTAATTCCTTGAAGACATTTAAATTAGAAGAAAAACCTTGAAACTGATTCTGTTCACTGAGGTTCACCAGTATGGTGTGCTCTTTATGATCTGTAGTGCGTGGTGGATAGTCTACACTGTTTTTCCATATTTTGGAGATTTTCATGTTCTGTGAGTTCATCTACCCTGCTGAATATGGGCTGCAGTAATCATCTGGCGGCACGAAGTTCATGCCATGTTGCTTCCTAACCCAGAGGCAATACAGCCATCACCACACATCCCCATAGTCAGGATAATTGTTAGTATTGCTCAGCACTACTCAGTAGCCTGTCCAATGCACCACACAGATGTAGTTGTGCTGTGCTCCAGTGGAGGAGGCAGCTTGTGTGGAGCTTATTGTGTAGACATGACCTCCTTTTTCTCATCAGCATCACCGTTAATCTTGCCTTGGTTCAGTGTTCTGCAGTTGCTCTTCACCCTGGTGATGATTTCAGCTAGGATGTCAATAGCTAGTAGTTTTAGCTTTTGAGGAGATACTAATGTATTGTCTGGGCTGCTGACAGGTCAGCAAAGGTTTTCTCAGCAACGTTCCCCATCAACACTGGCTTTATATAATGTTGATAAGATCAGGGGGATTGCTTCTGAGATTTTACAAGTAAGTACCTGGAGGTGGAGATGTGGTCCATAATGACCATTTGGATTCAGTTTAAGGGGGAAGCCACTAAGCAGTTTGGAACCATTTACATCTGGTTTTCTGCCCAGCTGAAGGTTGGATTGCAGAATTTGGTAATCAGTGGCATGGTATGCTCCTTAGGTGGCAAATGAATGAATGAATCTAGAAGTAAGGTACCTGCTAGCAGCCAGGTCATTTTCCACCAGGACTATCAAGTGCTTCCTTTTGACATGCTCAGATCTGAAGCTTGATCAGGAGGAGTCTAGGATGCTGGTAATACCAGATGCCATTACAGACAGGGTTGGTTCCCCCCCGCCCCGCCCTGTCTCGGACGGTCAGAGACGACTCAAGGTGATTTAGAAATTGCTCATTCATCAGGGCGGGCTGGTGAATGGAGAGGCAAACAAGGTTTAATGGTTGCAAAAACGTTGACTTACGCCGCCTGTAGTTGCGACGCAGATGGTCCGGTCGTCTGAACAACTATGTGAGTTGTTCCAGCTGGCGAGGCCCAAGCCAGTTAATCCGTCCGCAATTTAAGCCGGCAGGAAAAGGGTACGTCTGGGATTGCGCTCGGCAATGGGAAGAAGGATCGATAGGTGATCAGTCTATCGATCAGCTAGCCGCAAGTCAGATCTCTTTAGAGGCACTCTGCAGCGTGCTCAAAGTTCTTCGACTTGGGCGGAAGTCGCAAAGGAAGAAATGCACCCTGCAAATTGGCGGGAACTCTCTTGCACCGAGGTTCTTCTGCTCCAACAGAAACCCTCGCTGTGCAAGAGGCTCTCATGTGGCAAGGAAATTCCATCGTGCCGAGGCACCAAAATCACTGGGTTGTGACATACCCCCTTGCCGACGGCACAACTGGAATTTTAGACACATGAGCACATTATATGGCATCTTTGTTTCGGGATGTACTGACCAGGCAAAGCTTTAACAACCAATATATATATATACACATAAACAAATGATTTGATAGACCGGTCTTCTTTACAAACTATAAAATACAATAACTTTGAACATATAACAACAACTGTTGATCATCGTCTGATTGGAGAACATCTGCTTGGGACTTCCCTCGTCTAGTAGTCGATCCGTCCTCTCCTATTAACAGACAATGTCAATAAAGCACTTAATAAAATGAGAAAAATAGTGTTATAACAAGTCCTGAGCTGATGGACATCCGCTGCCTCAGTGTCTCCTTCACAACCATCACTCTATGGATTCGAATAAACTGTAGTTTAGTGTGCGATGGATCTCACAATCAAGCGGCTGTAGATTACTGTCCTGAGACCTGTAAAGAAAAGAGAACAACCAAAACAAAAGAAGAGAGAATCATAATTGGATTTACTGTAAGGATACTGGGTGAACATCGGAACGGCGAGTCATCCAGTTGTGATGAACGATAATAGGAGGACGATCAGGCTTTTCTTCTAATTGGACAGAATAGGTATTAGGATATTGTCCCGACCGTTGAACTGTTTCTTTGTGAACTTGCGGATGAGACTGATGAGGGTGAGATATTGAGATCCATACTAACTCATCTGGCTGGAACTTGGGTTTCCAAGGTGGGGGTTTCTGGACATTAGCTTC
>NW_005842234.1:1671737-1672273 GCF_000455745.1 Alligator sinensis
TCACATTGGTCTGAGCTCCAGTATCGAGAAGGAAGAATGCTTGTTGTTGGTCATCCGGATCGGTAGGGTTGTAAACAGTGAGTTCAGTGTATGGACGAGAATCAGTAGGATCGGGTTTGAATTGGTGAAGGGCGCCGGTGGAGCTGACGGCCATTACTCATTTTTTGGCTGGTCCTTGAAATTAAATCCCAATGCTTTGGTCATATTAGTCTGGGCCCTATCTCCCAAAAGTCGCAGCTGAGCCTTTGTAAGTCTGGAGTGAGCAAGAAGATATCTGAACATATTTCTTTTCTTCAGGGTTCTTTCCTTTGAGGTTCTTGGAGGTGACCCCCATGGCTCTCGCCAAGGGGTATACCCTTGTCGCCTAGGTCTCAGTGTTTCAGCTGGGTATGCTGAAGGTCGATCCCTTATGTCATTAGAAGCTTCTTCACCTTGCTTCATGAGTGCCTACAGTCTTGGGAGATGGCCTAAAAGATTTCCTACTGGTTGACCTGCCATCGGGTTCAAAAAGAGTCGGAGTGTAACGGCATTTGCTC